>NC_069116.1:55141089-55441089 GCF_025612915.1 Magallana angulata | reverse complement strand
GAAGAATTTAAAAATTTTCAAAAATTTTAATTTTATTTAAATCGTGTTAAAATGACCTCAGACTAGTTTTGAAACATGATTACTAAGTTGCGCTTACAATTCTGCGTCTAATGACATCTTTGTTGAATTGATTGGATGGTTTTTAAATTTTTTGAAAATTTTAAATTTAATTAAATCGTATTTAAATTACCTCAGACTAATTTTTAAACATAATATCTAAGTTGCGCTTAGAATTCTGCGTCTAATGACATCTTTCTCAAATTAATTGAATGAATTTTCAATTTTATGAAAATTTAAAATTTAATTAAATCATGTTAAAATGATCTCAGACTAATTTTAAAACATAATATCCAAGTTGCGCTTACAATTCTGCATCTGATGACATCTTTTTCGAATTGATCGAATGAATTTTAAATTTTTTAAAAATTTTAAGCTCTTTTAAATCGCGTTAAAATGACCTCAGACTAATTTTAAAACATGATATCTAAGTTGTGCTTAGAATTCTGCGTCTAATGACATCCTTCTCGAATTGATTGGATGAATTTAAAAATTTTCAAATATTTTAATTTTATTTAAATCGCGTTAAAATGACCTCAGACTAGTTTTGAAACATGATTACTAAGTTGCGCTTACAATTCTGCGTCTAATGACATCTTTGTTGAATTGATTTAATGATTTTTAATTTTTTTGAAAATTTTAAATTTAATAAAATCGTGTTTAAATTACCTCATACTAATTTTTAAACATAATATCTAAGTTGCGCTTGGAATTCTGCGTCTAATGACATCTTTCTCGAATTAATTGAATGAATTTTCAATTTTTTGAAAATTTTAAATTTAATTAAATCATGTTAAAATGAGCTGAGACTAATTTAAAAACAAAATATTTAAGTTACACTTACAATTCTGCGTCTGATGACATCTTTTTTGAATTGATCGAATGAATTTTAAATTTTTCAAAAAATTTAAACTCATTTAAATCGCGTTAAAATGACCTCAGACTAATTTTAAAACATGATATCTAAGTTGTGCTTAGAATTCTGCGTCCATTGACATCCTTCTCGAATTGATTGGATGAATTTAAAAATTTTCAAAATTTTTAATTTTATTTAAATCGCGTTAAAATGACCTCAGACTAGTTTTGAAACATGATTACTAAGTTGCGCTTACAATTCTGCGTCTAATGACATCTTTGTTTTTATTTAAACATAATATCTAAGTTGCGCATAGAATTCTGCGTCTAATGACATCTTTCTCGAATTAATTGAATGAATTTTCAATTTTTTGAAAATTTTAAATTTAATTAAATCATGTTAAAATGAGCTGAGACTAATTTAAAAACAAAATATTTAAGTTACACTTACAATTCTGCGTCTGATGACATCTTTCTCGAAATGATTGGATGAATTCTAAATTTTTAAATAATATAAAATTTAATTAAATCGTGTTTAAATGACATCAGAATAATTTCTAAACATAATATTTAAGTTGCGCTTAGAATTCTGCGTCTAACGACATCTTTCTCGAAATGATTGGATGAATTTTAAATTTTTTGAAAATTTAAAAAAAATTTAAATCATGTGAAAATAAATTATTGAACGGAAGACCCACTCGTTGCTCGCAACGAGATCGAATCTAGTTCTTATTATTATTAGGGTCTTCCGTCTTCAGCGGAAGACCCTTCTATTATTCTTCGGTTTCTTTTTCACTTTTCTTATTATTATTATTATTATTATTATTAGGGTCTTCCGTTTTCCAACGGAAGACCCTTTTGTTTTTCTTCGGTTTCTTTTTATTATTATTATACTTTTTCTTTTTTTTCTGACTCCTTTTTTGCTTCATAACTCAAAAAGTTTTCAACCGATTTCAATGAAACTTCCAGAGATTTTAGCAAGTTATCGTCCCTCAAAGATGTTAAAGTTTAAAAGACAACGTCACTTCCATTTTGACGTTACGTCATTTTTAAAATTTTTAAAAAGTCATTTTGTCCGGGACTTTTCTCAAAAACGCTTTAAGATAGAGGCTTGAAATTTTCAATGGTTATGATTTGGTCGATTTACCTCTGTAATGAAGCTATATGATAAAAATCCGTCACTTCCGGTCGAAACTGGAAGCGAATCAAATTTTTCGAAAAATTGAATTTTTTGATCAAACAAAAAACGTATACGTATTTTGTAGAGCTTTTTAAGCTGAATCTAATGCTGAAAACCGTTTGAAATTCAGAGAATGCATTACAGAGATATCGGGGTTTAAAAACTGATTTTTCCGGAAATTTTGATGCCGCGTTCTTGGTTTCAAAAATAGTGCAAAATTCACACTGAAAGTAACTTCTACTGTAACAATTCGTACTGATCATAAAACTTAATTAAAAGCATAAAATTATATGCATATTGTATAGTTTGCAAAGCTAAATACAAAACTGAAATTCGTTTTAAAATCAGATACTGCATTGCAGATATATCGGGGTTTAAATATTGATTTTTCCGGAAATGTTGATTCCTCGTTATTGGTTTAAAAAATAGTGCAAAATCCACACATAAAGTAACTCCTGCTGAAAAGATTTCGTACAGGTCATAAAACCGAACTCCTTTTTTATATAGTTAATCAGAGTGTTTATTGAAACAATTTCGTTAATTCGGTCGATAATTAGGTTGTTAGTTTTTATTAGTCTTATTAGTTTTAATCGAAATAATTATCGTACGATTCACCATGTCAACTCGCCATGTTTTGACTGCGAACAACAGCTGATAGCGGCGTGTCAGAAGAATGACCTGCAAGACGGCGATAGTGAAAATTTCAGCTCAACTAACGTATGACAGATTATAAAGGTATGTTTCAATACAGAATATGTCGTATTGACTTTTTCTTTTCAAAGTGTTTGTGCACTTTTCAATCTAATCCGACATTCCTCTGACTATAAACTCCGCTTTTGACGTGCGTAACAATATAAAAGCGGACATTTGAGTCAGAGAAATCTCGGGATATTATTTGTTCAATGTATTTTCATGTGTATGTTTTGCTCACTACTCTTTTAAATTTCTATTTATTATTATGTATATGTATGTCTTATTTTGTTTTGAACAACACACCACACACTGTAAAACAGTGCAATTAAAAGGGGTGGGGGTCCAAAGGCACACAAGAGTAGAATGTTGTAATTAGAGTGCATGTTTGCATGATGATAACTTTAACCTAAATATTTGAATATAGCAGATCTTTACCATATCACCTCCACTTAATTAATGAATTAAAGAACTCAGACAGGCTTGTGCTTAATTAAATAAATATATATTTGACATGGTAAATATTCAGTCTAATTAAAATTAGAACTTTTGTCTGGCTCACCGTTATATATGATTATCGCCTGTGAAAGAGCATGTAAAACAGAGTGCAAGATGAAAAGAACTTTAAGTTCAGATTTTAGGTTAATGTTCCCTGATATCTTTAAAACATTCTTCTCAAGATTTGATTATTTCACAGAACCATTGTAAATTCTTTGAGATTAGTTTATCTTTTATATATATTGAATTTTATTGATTCATTTTAGGTAAACTTTACATGCAGAACACATCTACATTGTAAACAATTTTTACAGTAAGATCAGATCTCTCTCTCCCTCTCTCTCTCTCTCATGCTTTTAATCTTGGCAAAGCATCACAGAGCAACATCATTTTGTGCATATCTCTATCTAGGAAAAGAAATCAACAATGCTTTAAATTTCAAAATGAGCATGTATTATCGTGCAATCCCTCATTTTTAGCTCACCTGAGCCAAAGGCTCAAGTGAGCTTTTCTGATCACAATTTGTCCGTTGTCTGTCGTCGTTGTCGGCGTTGGCGTTGTAAACTTTTCACATTTTCATCTTCTTCTCAAGAACCACTGAGCAGATTTCAACCAAATTTGGCACAAAGCACCACTAGGTGAAGGGGATTCAAGTTTGTTCAAATGAAGGGCCACGCCCTCTTTAAAGGGGAGATAATTGAGAATTATTGAAAATTTGTTGGTATTTTTCAAAAATCTTCTTCTCAAAAACTATTCGGCCTGAAAAGCTCAAACTTGTGTGGCGGCATCCTCAGGTAGTGTAGATTCAAGTTTGTTCAAATTATGGTCCCCAGGGGTAGAGAGGGGCCACAATGGGGGGATCAAGTTTTACATAGAAATATATAGACAAAATCCTTAAAAATCTTCTTCTAAAAAACTATCAGGCCAGAAAAGCTCAAATTAAAATGGGAGCCTCCTCAGATAGTGTAGATTCAAGTTTGTTCAAATCATGGTCCCCGGGGGTAGGGTGGGGCCTCAATGGGGGGATCAAGTTTTACATAGGAATATATAGAGAAAATCTTTAAAAATCTTCTTCTAAAACATTATTAGGCCAGAGAAGCTCAAATCAAAGTGGAAGCTTCCTCAGGTAGTGTAGATTCAAGTTTGTTCAAATCATGGTCCCCAGGGGTAGGGTGGGGCCACAATGGGGGGATCAAGTTTTACATAGGAATATATAGAGAAAATCTTTAAAAATCTTCTTCTCAAAAAATATTAGGCCAGAAAAGCTCAAATAAAAGTGGAAGCTTCCTCAGGTAGTGTAGATTCAAGTTTGTTCAAATCATGGTCTCCGGGGCTAGGGTGGGGCCACAATTAGGGGATCAAGTTTTACATAGAAATATATAGACAAAATCTTTAAAAATCTTCTTCTAAAAAACTATCAGGCCAGAAAAGCTCAAATTAAAATGGAAGCATCCTCAGGTAGTGTAGATTCAAGTTTGTTCAAATTATGGTCCCCGAGGGTAGGGTGGGGCCACAAGAGGGGGGTCATGTTTTACATAGGAATATACAGAATTTTTTTTTAAAAATCTTCTTCTCAAAAACTATAAGGTCAGAAAAGCTTAAATTTGAGTTGAAGCATCCTCAGATAGTGTAGATTCAAGTTTGTTCAAATCATGGTCCCCAGGGGTAGGGTGGGGCCACAATTAGGGGATCAAGTTTTACATAGAAATATATAGACAAAATCTTTAAAAATCTTCTTCTAAAAAACTATCAGGCCAGAAAAGCTCAAATTAAAATGGAAGCATCCTCAGGTAGTGTAGATTCAAGTTTGTTCAAATTATGGTCCCCAGGGGTAGGGTGGGGCCACAATTAGGGGATAAATTTTTATATAGGAATATATAGAGAAAATCTTTAAAAAAATTTCTTTTCAAAACTTTATGGCCAAGAAAGCTCAAATTGTAACCATCCTCAGATAATGTAGATTCAAGTTTGTTCAAATCATGGTCCCTGGGGGTAGGGCGGGGCCACAATGGGGGATTAATTTTTATATATAGAGAAAATCTTTAAAAATCTTCTTCTCAAAACTATAAGGCCAGGAAAGCCCAAATTTAAGTGGAAGCATCCCAAGATCGTAAAGATTCAAGTTTGTTTAAATAATAGTCATGGGGTATGGTGAGGCCACAATGGGGGATGAATTTTTACATAGGAATATATAGAGAAAATCTTTAATATCTTTTTTTAAAGACTATTTGGCCAGAAAAGCCTAAACTTGTGTAGAGGCATTCTCGGATAGTGTAAATTCAAGTTTGCAAAATCACAGTCCCTAGTGATAGGGCTGGGCCGTGACGGCAGTTTGAATTTTTACATAGGAATATATAGAGAAAAATCTTTAAAAATATTCTGGGAAAGTTTTCGGTCCAAAACTCAGTACTTAGTGTGAAAGCACAGGTTATGCAGATTTAAGTTTGATGAAACCATGATTCCCTAGAGAAAAGGGGGGCCACGAAATGGAGGGGGGGGGGGGGGTAAATTGGAATAGAGCAAAATCTTCTTACAGGTACAACAACAAAAGGGGCTTGGTATTTACCTAAAAAAAGAGGTGGATAAAAATTGACAGATTTTCTATTTTTTTTAGCAAGATCTACTGTACTTAGTTGTCAAGATATTTTGATACTGTAATGCTAATTTGATCAGAATTAAGGCAATTGTTGCTCAGGTGAGCGATGTGGCCCCTGGGCCTCTTGTTTCATTGTGTAACTAAAATCCAAAGCTTGGTAAAATTGTTTATGGAATTTTATACATACTAAACATAATATTGTTTTTAAAACCTGTCATTAATAAGAAAAGAGAAAAAAAATCCTCGCTAAAATTTGAAGAAAAAAAACCCCAGTAGAATGCATTTAATAAAATATGGTATAGCAGAAAATTATACTTTGAGGCTGTTCGGACGAAATACTGTAAGTTTTTTAATTCCACCGTGTTAAAATTTCATGATTTTTACTAAAGTATCAATTGCGATGGTTTTAATTTCACGCTGCTTAAAAATTCAATTGATCAGAATAGAAGCATTTAAATTTCATAATATTTGGTTAAAGTGTTCAAACTAATGCTTCTTAGGAAAATCAACAAATAGGGGGATGGTATACATGTAAGGGTATTTCTAAGTGATGTGATGCTTTTGTCATGATAATATCATGTATATGTATGTAGTTTTGAATAAGGTTTCTTATTTAGGGAGGTTGAACAACAGTTGACCTCTATAAGATTAAGTAAAGATGCTTTATTTATGGAGAGCCCTATGAATCTGTGTTAAATAGAAGAAAGTGGAAATGCTGGGTTCACTTAAATGGCCATATTTTTCTTAATCCTTAATGGAATTGGCAAAATGAGGTATACTTTTTCTCAGAATAGCATAAGCTTTGTAAGTTTAAGACAAGATGACTTTTCAGAGAATGTTAGTGTAAGTTTCAAGGTTAATGGTATTTTCAGATTTCTCATTTAACTGTAATTTTGAGTGGATTTTGTACCAAAATTGGGAAAATGGATGATTTTGTTGGTTATATATGTCATTACATGATTTATTAGCTATATACAAAGGAAGTAAATCCCTTTTAAATGTGTAGAATGACCACCACTAGAGTAAATTGGCTTAGAAAGTAGGTATTTTCTATCCTGATGACAATTAATAGGCTTAAGTTAATTACCGAGATAAGAATTAATACTGTGAAAGAGTTTTGATCAATTGAATTATTTAAATTATAAATTTGCAGCAATTTTGCTGTCTGATTTCATGAAATAACATTAAGCAACCTGACTTACATAACTTAATATTTTTTACCGGTAAACAGCATATTTTTCTTTCAAATAAAATTCACATGTAGACAAATACAGTTATCAAAGTATACAATATGTGAAAAAAAAAATCAAGTTTTCCTCCTTCCTATCCAAAAGTGATATTTTAGATATATTTACAGAATTCAAAAAGCCACCCCCTCTTTCCAATTGTCTCCATTACATGTTGGATATGTAAATGTACATTTGACCTTGAAATAACATCTGCTATAATAATTACTCTCGAAACGATCAAGAAACAACATATTTTTACCCTTTTTTTGTATATATGCATCGAAAATGTAGGAAAACATGTAAAATTTGAACATTTATCATGGAATTCTCATCCGTCCCCAGGTACCCGGTTGTGTTTGAATTTCATTTTAATTAAGAGCAGACATCACACTTGTAGGTCTTACTATTTTAGCAAAGTTAAAAGGAGACTAGAAAGCAGAATAAATAAGAAATTCACTAAATATGATTATAAGCTTACTGTTTCATGAAAACAAGAAATCACATGTATTGCGGCATATCTTTTTATGAAAAAAATGTTACATTTCATCCATTTATGAAGAAAAGATCAATTTTCAATATCAGTGATGGTTGACTCAAGGGAATTTCCAAAAGTTTCATAATATGAGGTTAAAGTGTTCAAACTAATGCTTCTTTGGAAAATCAAAAAATAGGGGGAGGGTATACATGTAAGGGTATTTGTAAGTGATGTGATGCTTTTGTCATGATAATATCATGTATATGTATGTAGTTTTGAATAAGGTTTCTTATTTAGGGAGGTTGAACAACAGTTGACCTCTATAAGATTAGGTAAAGATGCTTTATTTATGGAGAGCCCTATGAATCTGTGTTAAATAGAGGAAAGTGGAAATGCTGGGTTCACTTAACTGGCCATATTTTTCTTAATCCTTAATGGAATTGGCAAAATGAGGTATACTTTTTCTCAGAATAGCATACGCTTTGTAAGTTTAAGACAAGATGACTTTTCAGAGAATGTTAGTGTAAGTTAAAGGTAGCAAGGGACAGTTTCGGATAAAGTACCCGTCAATATTTTTGTAAAATTGAGAGTTGCTGTACTTGAAGGCTTATGAGTGTTGCTAAAATTCATGAAATGATTTTTAATGATTATCATTAGTTAGAGGGATGTCTCTTGTTGAAATTGATATTCAATATGTAGGCCCCATATGTTAGGTACATGAGATTCAGAAGTAAAATGCGAAACCTGCGGCTATGACCGTTGTGTTGACTTTAGACAGTGAAAATGCAAGTTACAGACGGGAGGGTAAATAACACGAAAAGTAGGTGGATGGGGCATTATAAACTATACACCGGTAAGTTTCTGACATGTGATGGAGCAACATGCACATGGTACGGAAGGTCAACCCTTTCCAGGGAATTGGCTGGGGGAGGTCTAAAAAGCTGAAAAATCATGAAAAATTAGCAAAATATGAAAAGGGTCAAAATCTCATAAAAACCAGTATGTAGAAAATTTTACAGGTTTTAACTAGTAATTTTCTTCAGAAATTGGTGATTGGCCTGATAAAGAGTGAATTAAAGGTATTTGTGCTGAATGGGAACTGAGGAAATTCTAGTTACAGGGTTCCGAAGACACACGTCCCTAGGCTACAATGAAATGTATCAAAAAAACTGTCCTGTGCCATCTAATGTCACGTATCGGGATATGTCATACTAATTACACTGCATGGTCAGTGTATTTTTTTTTCAGAAATACTATGCATATGTTAATGTAAACACAGCTATTATTAGTACCAGTACATGTATTAACACAGCTTATTGATTTTTTTAATTTCAGCTATTGGTGGCCACGTGGTTTTTACCTGTTGATTCTTTTGAGCTCTTGAGGTTAACCTGTCACCTCTACCCACATGCATATTCCTTAATGTGTTCTACAGACTATTTACCAGTAATTCAAATTAAATCGGATAATTCATGAACAGTTACTGTAATGGAACTTTAAGAAATTTAAGCACCATGCCTTGTTGTGGTTTGTGTTTGAAAAGAAATTATAACAAACAAAATTATGGCTGTTTAAAGTAATTTACAATTGTTAGCTGTGAAAATTTGTTTTTCAATAAAAGTATGCAATTATGTTTCCTTCATTTTGTTTTTAGCTCACCTGAGCCAAAGGCTCAAGTGAGCTTTTCTGATCACAATTTGTCGTTGTTGTAAACTTTTCATATTTTCATCTTCTTCTCAAGAACCACTGGGCAGATTTCAACCAAATTTGGCACTAAGCACCACTAGGTGAAGGGGATTCAAGTTTGTTCAAATGAAGGGCCACGCCCTCTTTAAAGGGGAGATAATTTAAGAATTATTGAAAACTTGTTGGTATTTTTCAAAAATCTTCTTCTCAAAAACTATTCGACCTGAAAAGCTTAAACTTGTGTGGAGGCATCCTCAGGTAGTGTAGATTCAAGTTTGTTCAAATCATGGTCCCCCGGGGTAGGGAGGGGCCACAAGAGGGGGATCAAGTTTTACATAGGAATATATAGAGAAAATCTTTGAAAATCTTCTTTTAAAAAACTATAAGCCCGGAAAAGCTCAAATTAAAGTGGAAGCATCCTCAGGTAGTGTAGATTCAAGTTTGTTCAAATTATAGTCCCAGGTGGTATGGTGAGGTCACAATGGGGAAATGGATTTTTACAGAGGAATATATAGAGAAAATCTTTTAAAATCTTTTTCTCAGAAACTAATCAGCCAGGAAAGCTGAAATTTACGTGGAAGCATCCTCAGGTAGTGTAGATACAAAGTTGTGAAAATCATGACCCCGGGGGTATGTTTGGGCCACAATGGGTGGGGGGGGGGGTAAAATTTTAACATAGGAATATATAGAGTAAATATTTAAAAATCTTCTTCTCAGAAACTAATCAGCCAGATAATTCTTTATAATTGTTAAGTTATTTGGCCTCACAAGAAGGTTCAGAGTTTGATGTAGGTTTATATCCCATATATAAACTATTGTTAAGGATCTTTTTGAGAACTGCAATACTCAACATGCGATATGACTATAAAATCAATATTAAATCATCCTTTTAGAAAAGGAACTAATGATTATGAACATAAGAATATTTAGGGGGGGGAAATGGATTTTATTTATACAGGATCTACATGTATTATTGTACATTGTCCAGATAGTTTGCATTGTGACACCATTAAGCTGAATTTATCATACCTTTTGTTCCTCAGGTGAGCGATGTGGCCCATTTGCCTCTTGTTTTAGTTTTTCATTGTTTTTCAATATTAAAAATTAAACATATGTAACCTACGGTAATTTTCATGATGAGTTCAAAACTAAAATCAATTTTTAAATCGGACGATGCATAACAGATATCGGGGTTTAAAAATTGATTTTTCGGAAATTTTGATTCTGCGTTTTTGGTTTCAAAAAAAGCGTAAAGTTCAAACTCATACCAAAAATAATTCGATTTTTGTTAAGTACTTTGACACCTTCGGAATTATTTTTTTGTTAAGTCGTTCTTAGAATCGTTAAGGTTTTTGTTAATTCGTACATAGTATCATTCGTATTTATTTTTATCTTTTAGTTTAAGTTGCTCTTGTTATTGATTTAAACACTCTGCTTCTTGCAGGAACATCAAGCTTTACTCTTGACATTAACGGAAGACCCACTCGTTGCTTTGCAACGAGCTTTGCTCTAGTTATTATTCTTTTTTTGTCGTACAAATTTTGTGCAGGCGATTTCTCAGAGATGGGACGATCGATTTCTCTCAAATTTTCAGGACTAAAGCCTCGTTATCTGAAATTTATACCCCTGAAACAGATTTTGAAAATTCACTTCCGGTCGGAAGTTATCGTCCGTTTACGATTTTAAAAAGTCAATTTTGTCTCTCAGATTTTTCAAAAACGAGCAAAGATAGAGAGCTGAGAATTTCAGAGATGATAGATCTATCGATTTCCTGGTGCACCTCGGTATACAGAATGTCCGTCGTCACTTCCAGTCGTCACCGGAAGAAATTTTGAAAAATTGAATTTTTCGACTTTTTTATTTTTTAATATTTTTTTTTGAAATTTTCACACTTGATAGTGACCCTTTTACTGATTCAGAATATGTATTTTGTTTTGAAATCGATCGAGGCATTTTCGAGAAATTAAGCGTCAAAGTCCTGAAGCGAGAGTCCGAGTAGCTCAGTCGATATAGTCGTGGACATGGCCCAGGCGACCCGGGTTCAAGCCCCGAGTGCCGCAAATTTTTTTTCTCTATTTTTCGCTTAGATCTACTATTTCATCTTTGAATTGATTATTTTAATCTTATCTATTCAAAAATTGGACGGAAGACCCACTCGTTGCTCGCAACGAGATCGAATCTAGTTCTTATTAGGGTCTTCCGTCTTCAGCGGAAGACCCTTCTATTATTCTATTGTTTCTTTTTCACTTTTCTTATTCTTATTATTATTATTATTATTATTCTTTTTTTTTCTTACCGATTTTGTGCAGACGATTTCTCGGAGATGGCAGGGTCGATTTCGCTCAAATTTTCAATATAAACGTGTTTTTATCTAAACCTGATATATAATTTTTATTTTTTGAAAATACACTTCCGCTCGGAAGTTATCGTCCGTTTACGATTTTAAAAAGTCAATTTTGTCTGTCGGGTTTCTCAAAAACGAGCAAAGATATAGAGCTGAAATTTTCAGAGATGATAGATCTACCGTTTTTCTAATGTACCTCGGTCAAGAGAATGTCCGCCGTCACTTCCGGTCGTCACCGGAAGGAAATTTGAAAAATTGAATTTTTCGACTTTTTTATTTTTTAATATTTTTCTTTGAAATTTTTACACCTTATAGTGACCCTTTCACTGATTAAGAATATGTAATTAGTTTTTAAATCGATCAAGGCATTCTCGAGAAATTAAGCGTCAAAGTTCTGAAGCGGAGTCCGAGTAGCTCAGTCGTTATAGTCGTGGACATGGCCCAGGCGACCCGGGTTCAAGCCTTGAGTGCCGCAAAATTTTTTTCTCTTTTTTTCGCTTAGATCTACGATTTTATCTTTGAATTGATAAGTTTAATCTTATTTATTCAAAAATCGGACGGAAGACCCACTCGTTGCTCGCAACGAGATCGAATCTAGTTATTATTCTTTTTTTTTCTTACCGATTTTGTGCAGACGATTTCTCGGAGATGGCAGGGTCGATATCGCTCAAATTTTCAATATAAACGTGTTTTCATCTAAACCTGATATATAATTTTTATTTTTTGAAAATACACTTCCAGTCGGAAGTTATCGTCCGTTTACGATTTTAAAAAGTCAATTTTGTCTGTCGGGTTTCTCAAAAACGAGCAAAGATATAGAGCTGAAATTTTCAGAGATGATAGATCTACCGTTTTTCTAATGTACCTCGGTCAAGAGAATGTCCGCCGTCACTTCCGGACGTCACCGGAAGGAAATTTGAAAAATTGAATTTTTCGACTTTTTTATTTTTTAATATTTTTCTTTGAAATTTTTACAGCTTATAGTGACCCTTTTACTGATTAAGAATATGTAATTAGTTTTAAAATCGATCAAGGCATTCTCGAGAAATTAAGCGTCAAAGTTCTGAAGCGGAGTCCGAGTAGCTCAGTCGTTATAGTCGTGGACATGGCCCAGGCGACCCGGGTTCAAGCCTCGAGTGCCGCAAATTTTTTTTATTTTTTTTCGCTTAGATCTACGATTTTATCTTTGAATTGATAAGTTTAATCTTATCTATTCAAAAATTGGACGGAAGACCCACTCGTTGCTCGCAACGAGATCGAATCTAGTTATTATTCTTTTTTTTTCTTACCGATTTTGTGCAGACGATTTCTCGGAGATTAGTGACTCGATTACGCCCAACTTTTCAGTATAAACGTGTTTTTATCTAAAGCTGATATATAATTTTTATTTTTTGAAAAAACACTTCCGGTCGGAAGTTATCGTCCGTTTACGATTTTAAAAAGTCAATTTTGTCTGTCGGGTTTCTCAAAAACGAGTAAAGATAAAAGGCTGAAATTTTCAGAGATGATAGATCTAGCGTTTTTCTTGTGAACCTCGGTCAAGAGACTGTTTGCCGTCACTTCTGGTCGTCACCGGAAGGAAATTTGAAAAATTGAATTTTTCGACTTTTTTATTTTTTAATATTTTTCTTTGAAATTTTTACACCTTATAGTGACCCTTTTACTGATTAAGAATATGTAATTAGTTTTAAAATCGATCAAGGCATTCTCGAGAAATTAAGCGTCAAAGTTCTGAAGCGGAGTCCGAGTAGCTCAGTCGATATAGTCGTGGACATGGCCCAGGCGACCCGGGTTCAAGCCTCGAGTGCCGCAAAATTTTTTTCTCTTTTTTTCACTTAGATCTACGATTTTATCTTTGAATTGATAAGTTTAATCTTATCTATTCAAAAATTGGACGGAAGACCCACTCGTTGCTCGCAACGAGATCGAATCTAGTTAAGGTCTTCCGTTTCCAACGGAAGACCTTATTGTTATTGCTTTGTTTCTTTTTCCCTTTTATTAGGGTCTTCCGTTTTCAACGGAAGACCCTCTTGTTATTCTATTGTTTTTTTTTATTATTATTATTCTTCTTGTTTTTCCTTCTGACTTCTTTTTTGCTTTATATCTCAAAAACTATTCAACCGATTTGCAAGAAATTTTCAGGGATAATGTTAAATACTTGTCCCTTGAAGATTTTAAACTTTCAGTCATTAAGTCACTTCCGTTTTCTAGTTACGTCATTTTTAAAAATTTCAAAAAGTGATTTTGTCCAGGACTTTTCTCATAAACGGTTGTTTATAAAGACTTGAAATTCTCTGTGATTGTAAATCTGCGGATTTACTTATGGCAAATTTACAAAAAAAATTATTTTGTCACTTCCGGTCGAAACCGGAAGTGATTCTAATTTTTCGGAATTTTCATTTTTTTGAGCGAATAATAAAATTATATGCATGTTGTAGAGTTTGCAAAGCTAAATGCAAAACTGAAATTCGTTTTCAAATCGGATGATGCATTTAAGAGATATCGGGGTTTAAAAATTGATCTTTCCGGAAATTTTGATTCCGTGTTTTTGGTTTTAAAAATAGTGCAAATTTCACACTGAAAGTAATTTCTACTGAAAACAATTCGTACTGATAATTAAACTATATATAAAGCACAAAATTATATGCATATTGTAGAGTTTGCAAAGCTTAATACAAAACTGAAATTCGTTTTCAAGTCGGATGATGCATTGCAGAGATATCGGGGTTTAAATATTGATTTTTCCGGAAATTTTGATTCCGTGTTCTTGGTTTAAAAAATAGTGTAAAATTCACACTGAAAGTAACTCCTGCTGAAAACAATTCGTGCAGGTCATAAAACCGGACTCTGTTTTTTAATAGTTAATTAAAGTGTTTATCGATACAATTTCATTATTTCGATCGATAATTACGTTGTTAGTTTTTATTAGTCTTATTAGTTTTAATCGAAATAATTATCGTACGATTCCCCATTTCAACTCGCCATGTTTTGACGCAGCTGCTGTTTTGACTGCGAACAAACAGCTGATAGCGGTGTGTCTACATTTTTAAAAGAAGCATGGCCTGCAAGACGTCGATAGTGGAAATTTCAGCTCTACTAACGTATGACAGATTATAAAGGTATGTTTCAATACAGGATATGTCGTATTGACTTTTTCTTTTCAAAGTATTTGCACTTTTCAATCTAATCCGAGATTCCTCTGACTCTTACCTCCGCTTTTGAAGTACATCACAATATAAAAGCGGGCGTTGGAGTCAGCGGAATCTCGGAATATTATCTGTCCAGTGTATTTTCACGGTAGCTGCAGAACTGTAGCTCTCCGGGAAAAAAATATTGACAGACCGGAGAGCTTCAGGGCCACCCATTGAAAAAATTGTACATGTATATTTATTGCGCAGAAAAACGTGCGCTAGTTTTGGACTGATTTACCTTATTTATACGCAAATTCTTTGAAAACATTAGTACCATTAAATTCTTCCTGCAATTTACTACTAATATCGACTCTTTATTTGCCTCAGACTTTCTCCAAAACACGCTACCGACCTCGGAAAATCAAGTATGTTGAATTTACATCGAGATCGAGAGTCGCCATTTTTACATGTAAACAAAATGGACCACATGAATTTACGGGACTGGTGATGGTGTTTAAAAGACTATCCGAGGCAAGTGAAGAGAGGATATCAGTGGTAAATTGCATGAAGAATTTAAAATTAAAAGCGGTGGGAGTCCTAAGGTACACAAGAATAGAATGTTGTAATTAGAGTGCATGTTTGCATGATGATAACTTTACCCTAAATATTTAAATATAGCAGATCTTTACCATATCGCCTTCACTTAATTTTTAAATTAAAAAACTCATGCTTGTGTTTAATTAAATAAATATGTTTGACAAAGTAAATATTCAATCTAATTAAAATTAGACCTTTTGTCTCGCTCTCTGTTATATATGGTTATTGCTTGTGTAACAGGCATGTAAAACAGAGTGCGAGATGAAAAGTCTCAAATTTCAAATTATATCAAGCTCAGAATTTAGGTCAATGTTCCATGATATCTATTAAACAGTCTTCTCAAGATATAAGTATTTCACAGAATCATTGTAATTTGAGAGATTAGATTATCTTTTATACATATTGATTCATTTTAGGTAAGCTTTACATGCATATCACATCTACATAGCATGTAAATAATTTTTACTGCATGTGCCTCAGATCTCTCTCTCTCTCTCTCTCTCTCTCTCTCTCTCTCTCTCTCTCTCTCTCTCTCTCTCTCTCTCTCTCTCTCTCTCTCTCTCTCTCTTTTAATCTTGGCAAAGACTGAAACTGTCAGAGGGCAACTTAATTTTGTGACAAAAATATCTCGATCTTGTAAAAGAAATCCAAAGTGCATTGAATTTTAAAATGAGCATGTATTATTAATCCCTCATTTTTATGCGCATTATACATAGTATTGTTTTTAAAACATGTAATTCGTAAGAAAAAAAAACCCTCGCTAAATTTATTCGCAATAAACCCCAGTAGAATTGACAAAACATGGTATACACGTACCAGAAGCTTATACTTTGACACTGCATGTTTGGATTGGTAATATTCCTTTGTAGTTTATGAATTGAAATATTGCTGTCGCACTTCAAGTAAAACAAACTCTCTCTCTCACTCCTGCTCTCGCTCTCTCCCAATCTGATATGTCTATACCCAAGAAATTATTTTAATGGTATGATATTATGACTTGATATGCACATTTTTGTTTTTGTACTGGCTAAATGTTAATGTCATATACCGGTATTTGGATATGTCATACTTATAACACTGCATGGTCAGTGTATTTTTTCCAAAAATATTATGTATATGTTAATGTAAACACAGCTATTACAAGTACATGTATGTTACATACTTGCCAACTGACCCGATTTCGTCGGGTCACACCCGATTTTTCAACCCTTCACCCGATTATTTTTTATGACCCGGCGGGTCATGCTTTTCACCCGATTTTTGTCGAACAACCCGAAAATCTCCCGATTTCCGGATTTGGTTCGTAAATTACGTTGCGCGGTTGACTTCCAGTTATGAATACGTAACCCGTAAACAATGCCGATGGCTATAACAGACACATTAAGTGTACTTATTATCGTGAGTTGTTTTGACTAAGCGAAGGTGTAAATCATTAATTGGATGGCTTCCAATAAGAAAAGGTCTTCATCGGGGCCAGCGGAATCAAAACCAACAAAAAGAAAACGATATTTTTGTACCTAACAACATATCTTAGAAAATGAATTCCCATAGGTAAAACAAAGTAATCGAGTACAAAACGAGGCTTTTGTTTTCTATGTAACGCACATTTGAATATTGGATTTTGTGCCCAAAATGATCTGACTAAACATTCAAAAACGCTAAGTCATGTACGTATATATAGAATGCTTTTAAATACACAAAAGTCACTTATAACTTTCATGCCATCATTTACGGAGTTCAAAAGCAAGTTTAATGTAGCAGAAATTCTTTTTGCATTTTTTTTTAGTTGAACACAACCTACCATTTTCTGTGTCAGATCACTTTACAAAATTCAAAATCAGCAACTGTTAGTTAAAATGCTTCTTTGCAATAAAGTATTACACATAAGTTTTAACACATATTTCTATTGTATATACCCATGAAACGCATGGTAAATATGTCGTGAATGTCGTTACACGCTATGACCAGATTTTTTACTTTCAAAATCTGGTCATGACCAGATTTTCACATGTTGGAGGTTGGCAAGTATGGTATGTTAACACAGCTAATTTTTTTTTTTCATTTCAGCTTAAAGCAGACTCTTGTTACCACATGGCTTTTACCTGTTGATTCTTGTGGTTTCAGCTCTTGAGGTTAACCTGTCACCTCTACCCACATGCATATTCCCTGTGTTCTACAGACTATGTACCGGTAATTCAAATTAAATCGGATAATGCATGAACAATAATGGAACTTTAAGAAAGCATCATGTCCTATTGTGGTTTGTTCATGTTTGATAAGAAATTATGAAAAACAAAATTAAGGCTGTTTAAAGAAATATAATTGTTGTGAAAATTTGTTTTTCAATAAAAGTAAGCAATTATATTTCCTTCATTTTTTATTTTATAAAGATATTTAGATGTGTTTACATAGTTGAAAAATCACCCAACTCTTTCCAGTTTTCTCCATTAAGATTACATGTAGGATATGTAAATGTACATTTGACTTTTGAATAACACCAGCAATGATTATTACTTTTGAAATGAGCAAGAAACAATCTATTTTCATCCTTTTAAGGTATATATGCATAAAAAAAGGAGAAAAAAACATGTCAAATTTGAACATTTTTCATGGAATTCTCCTCCGCCTCCAGCTACCCGGGTGTGTTTGAATTTAATTTTATTTAAGGCTGATGTTGAACTTGTTGATCTTACTGTTTTATCATGGTTAAAAAGAGACAAGAAACCAGAATAGATTAGATTTTTAATAAATATGATTGTTAGCTTACTTTTTTTCATGGAAAAAAGAAATCACATGCAGGAATACTTGTCTATTTATTTATTAAAATGCTACAAATCATTCAAGAAACATAAAAAGATCAAATTTTAGTATCATTGATGATTGTTTTCAAACATGTGTGAGAAATGACTCATAGAAATTGCCACAAGTTTCAGAAAATTAGGCAAAATATTTCAAACCATGACTTTTTATGAAAATCAAAAGATAGGGGGTGGGTATACATGTAAGGGCATTTCTAAGTTATGTGAAGCTTTTATCAAGATAATATCATGTAGATGTATGTTGTATTGAATAAGGTTTCTTATTAAAGGTGGTTGAACAACAATTGACCTCTAAAAGGTCAGGTAAAGATGTTTTACTATGGAGAACCCTGTAAACCAGTGTTGAGTAAAAGAAATTGGAAATGGTGGGTTCACTTAAATGGCCATATGTTTATTAAACCTCAATGGAATTGTCAATATGTGGTATACTTTTTTCTCAGAATTGCATTAGCTTTCTTATTCTAAGACAAAGACATCTGTTCATAAAATGTACTAAGTTAAAGGTAGCAAGGGACGATTCGGATAAAGTACCCGTTAATATTTTTGTAAAATTAAGGTACATCACTACACCTAGACTTATACTTTTTAAGACACTACTTCACAAGATGGCGATTTAAATGTTTTGTTGAACACTTAATATCGTTCGATTGGGTTGTATACCGTCATAGCTTAATGGTTAAAGTATTGGGTTTCTAAACCGTTTGAGTTTTAGTCCGCCTGGAGCTTTTGTTACTGTTTATTGAATTAAATTTTTGAAAATGTAATTGTTCATCCAAATTTGCACATTTTTTGCCTTTTTGACTTAAACACTTCTTATCAATTATGATATCTATCATAATCAAGTAATTTTCTGCTGATTTGAGAAAATATTTCAAGGTGTTTTGAGCCACCTTAAGAGATGCTGTACTTGAAGGCTTATGAGTGTTGCTAAGATTCATAAAATGAATTTTAATGATCATCATTAGAGGGATCTCCCTTGTTGGAATTGGTATGCAATATGAAAACCCCTAATGTTTAATACGTATATGAGAATTGAATGGTGAAACTTGCGGCTAAGACTGTTGTGTTGACTTTACACTGTGAAATTGCAAGTTACAAATGGGAAGTTATATAACTCGAAATTTATGTGGATGGGACATTATATACCTATTCACTGGGTATGAGGATGATAGCAAGTTTATTGTCCTCCAAGACAGCCACTATTTCATGGGCGAAGCCAAGTGAAATAGTTGCTGTTGAGGGGGACAATAAACTGTCTGTCATCCTCACACAACACAACAGTCTTAGTCTGTCTTTCTGTCAGTAAATAGATATAGATATATTAATTATTATCCTGAAGAAAACTTAATTTGTTGGCCATGCAGAATTTCTTGATGATAAACAAATTAGAATTATCGGACTTTGAATTTAATGCTGTGATCGGATTATACCAGAGGTGTTCCGAGTTTAAAAAAGGGAAATCGAATGCTGCCGGTGAATACTTTCGTTGACTATTCACCATGGACAGATAGCATAGAAACTATTTCACAGTTAGATGGAATAGCATGTTTATTCATTGTAATTTTACATAGGAAATATTCACAGAAATATAATAAACTTTACATTGCTAAGTTTCTGACATTTGATGGTGCAACAAGCACACAGTTTGGAAGGTCAAAGGTGACATCTTTTGTATCTGACTCCTTTTCGGCTTTACAACTCAAAAAGTTTATAACCGATTGAAATGAAACTTTGAGAGATTATGTGCAACTATTATGCCTCTAATATAAGGTCCTAAAGTTTCTTTGAAAACGACCTTTTTGTTTTTACGTTACGTCATTTAAAAAAAAAATTTAAAAAGTCATTTTGTCATTTCATTCCGATTTTACATTTGTCATTTTACTTATGTAATAGGGCCGAGAAATGAAAATCTGTCACTTCCGGTCGAAACCGGAAGTGATTCAAATTTTTCGAAAAATTAAATTTTTTGATCAATTAAAAAAAATATATGTATTTGGTAGAGCTTAATAATCTGAATCTAACACTGAAATCCGTTTGAAAATCGGACGATGCATTACAGAGTAATTGGGGTTTAAAAATTGATTTTTCCGGAAATTTTGATTCCGCGTCCTTGGTTTAAAAAATAGCGTAATGTTTAAAGTAAAATTAACTCGTACCAAAAATAATTGCTAAGTCGTACTTGAACAGATTCGGATTTTTTTGTTAAGTCGTTCTTGAAATCGGAAAGGTTTTTGTTAAGTCGTACTTAAAATAATTCGTATTTTGTTAAGTCGTACCAGGAATAATTCGATTTTTTCATCTTTTTATTTTAGTTACATTTGTTATTGGTTTAAGAGCTCTGCTTCTTACAGGAACTTCCAGCTTTACTTCCGACATTAACGGAAGACCCACTCGTTGCTTTGCAACGAGCTTTGCTCTAGTTCTTTTTATTTTTTTTCCAACTCAAATATTTCAAAAACGCTTGCATCGATTGTTTTGAAATTTACAGGTTTAATGTATATCTATAAGATCTCTATGATATGAAAAAAATATTTGATGACGTCATCAAATTCGTCAGATATTGACGTTTTTCACGTTTTAAAAAGTGATTTTGTCCGGAGCTTTTCTCATTTTTGATTTAATATAAAGCTATGAGATTTACAGAGTAGGTAGAACTACCGTTTTACTTATGACATAAGGCTGGAAACTCAATTCGGACACTTCCGGTCGAAACCGGAAGCAAAACCAATTTTTTTGAATTTTCATGTTTCTCAATTTTAAAATTTTTACGTACGCATCTTACAGTAATTTCCATGCTGAGTTCAAAAATGAAATCCGTTTGAAAATCGGACGATGCATTACAAAGTTATTGGGGTTTAAATATTGGTTTTTCCGGAAATTTTCATTCCGCGTCCTTGGTTTAAAAAATAGCGTAATGTTTAAAGTAAAATTAACTCGTACCAAAAATAATTGTTAAGTCGTACTTGAACACATTCGGATTTTTTTTGGTTAAGTCGTTCTTGAAATCGGAAAGGTTTTTGTTAAGTCGTACTTAAAATCATTCGTATTTTGTTAAGTCGTACCAGGAATACTTTGATTATTTTTATCTTTTTTTTTAGTTACTCTTGTTATTGGTTTGAGAGCTCTGCTTCTTACAGGAACTTCCAGCTTTACTTTCGACATTAACGGAAGACCCACTCGTTGCTTTGCAACGAGCTTTGCTCTAGTTATTTTTTTTTTTCTTACGCTTTTTTGTACAAGCGATTTCTTGAAAACGACTTGACCGATTTTCGTGAAAATTTCAGATCTTGTAGATATTGATAAAAACCTTATATATAATTTTTTATTTTAATGACGTCATTTCCGTTCGGGAGATATTGACGTTTTAGTGATTTTTAGAGGGTCATTTTGTCCTGCTATCTCCTCCTAAACGAAAAAAGATATTGAATTTAAATTTTCAGGGATTGTAGACAAAAGATTGTAGATGTGTTTAAAGGCATTTGTGAATGTCTGGCTTCAAAGGCGTCGAAGCTCGCCTGGACCCAAAAATCGAGTTTTAAAAAACGACGTAATTTTTATTGGTTTTCGTTCTTTATCTCCTTTCCTGAAAATATTTTACCATAACATATAGAGCAAATAAAATTTATATTTACAGGATCTTCCGTTTGATAACAAGAAAAAGGGGCTGGCCCCTTAAATAAGGGGCCAAAAGGGCTCTAAAGTCTTTCTCCCATAGCACTTTACTGAGAAATATTTTGTTACAGTAATATGTTTTAAAAGCAAAAATGTTCATCTTTTACTAATAAAACTATACATTGTAAATTTTTTATTATGCGTTACGTAATTAGGGGTTTAAAAGAGCCAAAAATCCAAAACTTCGATCGAATATATCTTAAAAAGGACAAATATTTTGAAAAGCAATATAGAATAAAAGATGCTTAGAATGATGATTTAAACAATATTCAATCATAAAATTTTCGTTATCTGGCCCCAATAAGGAGATTAGGGGTCGGCCCCTAAAATGTCCTTTTAGGTCAAAAGGGGCTGGCCTTTCAATTTAGGGGCCAAAAGGGCTCTAAAGTCTTTCTTTTATAGCACTTTACTGAGAAATGTTTTGTAATATGTTTAAGAAGCAAAAATGTTCATCTTTCACTAATAAAACTATACATTATAAAAATTTTATTATGCGTTACGTAATTAGGGGTTTTAAGGGGCCAAAAGTCCAAAATTTTGATCGAATATATCTCAAAAAGGACAAATATTTTAAAAAGCAATATAGAACAAAAGATGCTTAGAATGAGGTTTTAAACAATATTCAATCATAAAATTTTCGTTATCTGGCCCCAATAAGGAGATTAGGGGTCGGCCCCTTAAATATCATATCCCAGATAGCTCAAAAACGGCAAAGAATTTCTAAACCCTTGTTGTACAAAATATGTTTAATATAAAAAGAACTTTCGTATGATGCCAAGAAAAAAGGGGCTGGCCCTTCAATTAAGGGTCCAAAAGGGCTCTAAAGTCTGTCTTCCATAGCACTTTACTGAGAAATATTTTGTCATATGTTTAAGAAGCAAAAATGTTCATCTTTTACTAGTTAAACTATACATTATAAATTTTTTATGATGCGTTACGTAATTAGGGGTTTTAAGGGGCCAAAAGTCCAAAACTTCGATCGAATATATCTCAAAAAGGACAAATATTTTGAAAAGCAATATAGAATAAAAGATGTTTAGAATGATGTTTTAAACAAAATTCAATCATAAAATTTTCGTTATCTGGCCCCAATAAGGAGATTAGGGGTCGGCCCCTAAAACGTCATATCCCAGATAGCTCAAAAACGGCAAAGAATTTCTAAACCCTTGTTGAACAAAATATGTTTAATATCAAAAGAACTTTCGTATGATGCCAAGAAAAAGGGGCTGGCCCTTCAATTTAGGGACCAAAAGGGCTCTAAAGTCTTTCTTCCATAGCACTTTACTGAAAAATGTTTTGTTATATGTTTAGGAAGCAAAAATGTTCATCTCACATTTATTTAACAACATTTTATAATTATTTTATCATGTGTTCCGTATTAAGGGGTTTTAATGGGTTTTAAGGGGCCAGAAGTACCAAACTTAAATAACATACCTCAAACAGAACAAATATTTTAAAAAACATTATTTTGAAAATCAATATAGAATAAAATGCTGAGAATGATGTTCCTTATAAAATTCAACCATCAATTTTTTGTTGTTGCCCCAATAAGGAGATAAAGGGTCAAATATCAAAGTCAAGGTCATATAACCTTCAAAAAATCGCACGGAAGACCTCCTCGTTGCTCGCAACGAGATCGTGTCTAGTTATTATTCTTTTTTTGTCTTACAAATTTTGTGCAGGCGATTTCTCGGAGATGACTCGTTCGATTTCCTTCAAATTTTCAGGGCTGATGCCTAGTCAAATGAATTTTATACCGCAGGAACAATTTTAAAAAATTCACTTCCGGTCGGAAGTTATCGTCGTTTTACGATTTTTAAAAGTCAATTTTGTCGGCGATGTTTCTCAAAAACAAGTAAAGATAGAGAACTGAAATTTTCAGAGATGATAGATCTAGCAATATCCTCGTGTACCTTGGTCACGAGAATATTGGCCGTCACTTCCGGTCGTCACCGGAAGCAAATTTAAAAAATGAAAATTTTCAACTTTTTATTTTTATATATTTTTTCCAATAAGATGATAGTGACCCTTTTACTGATTCAGAATATGTAATTTGTTTCAAAATCGATCAAGGCGTTCTCGAGAAATTAAGCGTCAAAGTTCTGAAGCGAGAGCCCGAGTAGCTCAGTCGATATAGTCGTGGACATGGCCCAGACGACCCGGGTTCAAGCCCCGAGTGCCGCAATTTTTTTTCTCTATTTTTCGCTTAGATCTACGATTTTATCTTTGAATTGATAAGTTTAATCTAATCTATTAAAAAATCGGACGGAAGACCCACTCGTTGCTGGCAACGAGATCGAATCTAGTTATTTTTATTATTAGTTTATTTTAGAATTTTGTTCTCTTTAATGCGTTGATGCCTTTGATAATAAGGTTGATCAGTTAATGCATCTTAGATCTAAGGATATGATGTCCAAAAAGGTAACCTTCTTTTTATGTGTTGTTTCATGTATCGCAAAATCGTGAAATATATTAGAGTTTTACAGTATTTTCAAAGAGTTTCCTAATCAAACATTTCAAAATAAAATGATACAGTAACTATTGTTCATGTGATCGGTGTGGCCCCAGGCCTCTTGCTATATGTATATATGTTTTCTTCATATAATTATACACAGCATAGTTCACAACGATACTTAAGCAAACAAAAAACCGTCAGAAAACACATATCTTTTGCTCCAAAACATTAATTTATCATAATAATAAGACAATTGTTATGACATAATTTCAACATTATGACGTCATTGGGATGATAGCCTTTTCTATACTCATTGCATACTCATGATTTCAACTATCTTCAATCTTATTTTGTAACTATACATTTTGGGGGCGAGACATGATACCTCATGTAATCCTTATTTTTTAGTGAAAATGTACATGTAAGATGATGTTGGTGCATGCAGGTTAAATCAATGTTTCTTGCATTCATTTTTTGTTATTTAGATGTGGTCGTAATCTTTTTATTTTACTACTTTAGGAAATCGTCAATGAAAAATGAATCTGAAAATGAAAAGGGGGAATATCCAGGTAAAAAGAAGTTTGCCAATCATTTATCAGTTTTTTCTTGATTATTTGACCTGCATTGGTACTTCATTACAATATTCTATGAGATTTGAATACTTATTGACATAAACATATATGGAAAATGATTTTAATAGTGTTTTCTATTTCATGACAGGTACCTTTGTTTTTGAACGACCAAATGTAAAGTGGGACCATGTTGCTGGTTTACAGTTGGTTAAGGAAGCTCTTAAAGAGGCTGTTATTTTACCTGTAAAATTCCCTCATCTGTTTATAGGTATCATGCATATTCATCGTTTGAATATTTGAAAAGGCCTTTAAATTCATAGTTTATACTGAATAATTACATGTAGTGTACATGTTAAAAATTAATTTGTTTCTTGATATCTCTTATTTAAGGAATTTTATTGCAGTAGCTGTAATGTAATAGCTATATATCTGTATAATTTTTCGAATATATGTTTGTATTTCTAGGTAATAGAGAAGCTTGGAGGGGAATTTTACTGTATGGGGTAACTATCTTTACCAATCTGAATAAGTCAGACCTCAATAGCTACTTACGTGTCATTAGGCAAACAGAGGTTTGGATTTAATCAGATATTATCTGTAGGATATAAATGTTTTCATCCATAAATTACAAATACCATGTTTGTCAGTCTCCATTATTAGTTTTTCTTACTTCAGCCCCCTGGTACTGGAAAGTCCTATCTAGCCAAGGCAGTGGCTACCGAGGCAAACAACTCCACATTGATCTATGTGTCCTTGTCAGATTTAGTGTCAAGTTGGCCTGGAGAAAGTAAAAGTGAAAAATAATTTTTCAATTTTCTTAATACAATAAATAATAGGTATCTATTTAGAATTTTCCCCCTCTCTTTTACATTTCACATTCGATTTTCACATTCTTGAATTTAAAAAAATCATGGTAGAAAAACCAAAAAATGGAGGTAAAATATTTTATGATTTTCAGATTGGTAAAGGCATTATTTGTGAGGGCTCGCGAAAATAAACCTAGTATTATATTCATTGACGAAGTGGACACACTGTGTGATGCGCATATTGAGAACAAATCTGAATCAGCTCGTAGAATTAAGACCGAGTTCCTGGCCCAGACGCAGGGTGTTGGAGTGGATAATGATGGGGTGATCTTGCTGGGAACCACCAATAAACCATGGGTATTAGACTCAGCCATTAGGAAAAGGTATATGGAGGCAGTTGGAAGAAAGAAACAACGGCATTTACTAGTACTAAATTGATAGTCATAAACCGGTTAACACTTAATTAAAGTTGGATGATGTTTGGATGGAAAAGATAATCATTTTAATATTTGCACCAAAAATTTTTCTGTTGTAATATATGTTGTTACAGATTTTGACACTTGTGTATTATAGAACGCAAATTGTAGCAACATTTTTATCTATTCAATTTATTAGTATATTACATCATTTAGACATCGTACGAGGGTTGTTCGGAAATTATTGAGACAAATCGATTATTTTCTTTTCTAAGTGACGAATTATGGTGAAAATTGGCATAGACACTGAAGAAACACCAACAAATAATAAAACAAAGTGATATTAAAAGAATATTAAATATTTTGTTTACGACAGTAGATAAACAAGTCGGTAGTCGGGGTACCCGGCGCAGCCATGAAGTCGGAGATTTAACAACTTAAACATCTACTTTATAAGTGTCCGTAGACTTACAGTTAATGATAAAAGAAATCAAATTAAAAATGTTCATTTTGCTATTCTTTGCGACTAACTGTTGATTAAGTTTCACTGATGTTCGAGTTGAAATACGGATATGGTACACATATATTTACCAAACAATAAAAATCTGACAACGACTTTACATTGAATTTTGACGTCAAGGCGGCGCAACAAAAACCATTAAACTGGTGGAAATCTCAGAAGAAGACCTTTAAAAGTCACGCAATTGCGTAAAAAAAAAACTATACGATGACAAGACAAGGTATAGAACTTCAGTTAATCATATTTTTTTTCACTGATTGTTTAACTAGAATTAGGCCAAAGGGATTAATAAACAACTTTTGACACACTAACTGTTGTCAACAGTTCTAAAATATGTAAAACATGACTGCAGGAGACATTCACAGTAATTAGACTTTCAGGTAAAAATAACTCGATTTTTTCTCTAAAAAAAAACAAGAATGAGAGAAAATGTAAATAATGACATCTTGAAATTAAAATAAAAGATGAGAAATAAAGAATAATTCTTATTTCAGTTCGTTTGTAAGGTGTTAAAAACACGGGAGCAATAAGAAGCGTTAAAATGACGTTGCGAAAAGTTTGCGGTTGCGCCGGGTTACAGGACGAAGGCACGTTGGTCAGCCTACTAGGAATGATCTATTCATGCCATGAACAAGAAACTTTTCACATTGATAAACTTTATCCTGATTTAAGTTTTAGTAAAATTTCAAGAGTTTATCTTTTTTACTAAAAGAATAAGAGAAAATGTCTCAATAATTTCCGAACAACCCTCGTAATATCATTACAGTTTTTTAGATAAGCATGAATTATTTTAAGAATTTGAAATATTTTTATATTATTAGATTTGAAAGGAGAATTTATATTCCCTTACCTGAAACAACTGCAAGAACAGAAATGTTCAAAACTTATCTTGGAAATACCCCTCATTCAATCACTAAGGAAGAGTTCGAGGAACTTGGGAAGAGAACAGATGGGTACTCAGGGGCTGACATATCAATCGTGGTCCGTGATGCTCTGATGCAGCCTGTCAGGAAAGTCCAGACGGCTACACACTTTAGACCAGTGAGTGGATATTAGGTTGAACTCTGGTATATGTTAGTTTGATACCGAAAGAAATTCTTAATCAATACTTGTACAAAACACAGCACTAAATGATCCATTATTTGTTGAGGTGCTAGATGAACTAATTCCTATATTGATGAGACTATCTAATTTAAGTAACCTTGTCTGGAAAAATTATTATATTAACATGTATTGTGCAGCAGCTTATCTTCCAAAGTAGTTTCCTCAGGAAAACTGGCTATTTATTAGCCCCCCCCCCTTTATAGTAGATTTTCCCCCAAAGTAGGTTTCTCCCCAAACGTATTTTGTTTAGATTTTAGGAAAAGCCGGAAGGTTATACATCTCCAGGTTTTACATACTTGCATTGATCTGTACACGTTGAGGTGTGTTTTAATGTTTTAATTTGGTTTATAGGGAAAATGGAAATGGTATCCGATCCATAATAGCCCATGTTCAATGAATCGGGATCCATGACAGATATGTATGGGCTTAAGATTCAGTATACTTGGACATACTTTTCATGTTTAAGTATCATTATGTTAGAGTGGAATGTGTCCTAATAATTGACCTTTTCCTGTTATCGAAGAGTTGTCCCCCTTTGCTTTTAATTAATAGAATTCAATTCTAAAAAAATATATATGGTATAAAATTTGTTTTAAATAGTTTTCCTTTTCCTAATATCTAAATGCATCTTTCCCTAGAGCTTTTATGAATACTCTTAGTATTTACTTTATTATTTTAAAAATGTACTTGTCCACATAGACCTTAATGCAATCTTCATTAATTAATTACTGCTTAGTTAATGATATTTTTGAAAATTTCTCTCGGTTAATCTTATTCTACTCTAAAATGCTATAAATTAATATAAGAGTATTTAATACATGTTTGATATTTAAGGTTAGAATAATTAGGTCCTAATATGGATCGGATACCTTAACTTACAATAATCAAGTGATATATTTACAAGATATAACATGCTATGCAGTGAAATGCGTAAATGTTAAAAGGCTGTAACAAAAAATAAAACACAAATGAAAACACCATTAGAATACCATGTCAAACAACACACACACAGTCATATGCATTTATATTGTAGTGGGCTACAGAAAAATTAATAAATTCAAGATCTATCAATATACCAGAAACTTTTAAAACAAATTGTTGATACAACGTATACAGATATAGGACATTTAAATATGGCAAAGTATCGATCAAAGTATCAAACCATGTTCAATCAAAAATGTTTGATAAACGCATGAAAAGCAATCTAAGGAAACACATGTATTATAATTACAAGTTTATATAATTAAGGTCTTCCGTTTCCAACGGAAGACCTTATAGTGATTGTAATGTTTCTTTTTATTATTATTATTATTATTATTAAGGTCTTCCGTTTCCAACGGAAGACCTTATAGTGATTGTAAGGTTTTTTATTATTATTATTTTTTTTTTTTTCCTTTTTTTTGTCCACAAGATTTTTCGGAGATGGCAGAATAGATTTTTTTGAAATTTTCTGGAATGAGAGAGAATGATAATATCTCTAGGCGTTTTTTTCATTTTTTCAAAATTCATTTCCGATCGTCCGTTTCCTGTCCCGCATTGAAAAAGCTTGTCACCTCGAGATCTCAAAAACGGTAAAGTTTTGAACACCCAAACTTTGTGGGATGATAGACCTATAGTAGTAAATGTGTTTAAATTATTTTGTTTTGTTCGTCGTAACTTCCGGTCGTCACCGGAAGCACTTCAAAAATAATCATTTTTACGCATTGAATTTCTTTTCCATAGAATAAACATAAAACTATAATTCTATACATAAGTTATCTATGCGATGTTATATCAACAAAAAAATTCTACTTCCGGTGAGATATCTCAATTATCTCAGGTAGCTTTTTAAAACACATTTTGTACCCGCGAGATCTCAGAAACTATAAGTGATCAAAGCACAAAACTTTCATGAATGATAGACATTTGATTGAAGATATGTTTAACCGGTTTCATTTTGTCTTCCGTTACTTCCGGTCCACACAGGAAGAGTTCAAAAAATCAAGCTGTTTATAAGTTTAACTGTTTTTTTTTTTATATTTTAAGTTTTTTTAATTAACAATTATGTACAAAAGGCAAGTATACAAGAAATATTTAATACAATTTACATTGCGCACTTCCGTTTGTCCGTTTCCTGTCCCGAGACAAAAAACCTTATTTCGACAAGATCTTAAAAACGGTAACAATTTGAACAACCAAACATTGTGGGATGATAGATCTATGTATGTACATGGGTTCACATTAGTTTGTTTTATCCCGCGTAACTTCCGGTCGTCACAGGAAGAACACCCAATTTTGATTTTTTAAAAATATTTGGTTAATTAGCATGGAAGTAACATTTAAGCTATAGAAATACAAAAGGTCATATACACGTTATAAATAAACAACAAAAAGTTCTACTTCCGGTGAGACATCTCAAATATCTCAGGTAGCCTTCTTTTTTAAAAAAACAAAGTACCCACAAGATCTGAGAAACTTTGAGAGATCAAGAAACAAAATTTATATGTATAATTAACATTTGATTGAACATGTGTTTAACGGGTTTCATTTGGCCGTACGCCATTTCCGGTTCTCACTTGAAGCGTTCAAGGAATAGAAGTTTTTTTTAAACTTTAGATTTGCTTTAATATTTTACTTAATTTGATGAACAAAACCTACCGTAGGTAAATGTACTAACATATCTACTTTTAATTTCTTAAATCACTTCCTTTTGTTCGTTTCCGGTAGCGAGACTAAAAACCTTTCTTCAAAGAGATATAATAACTTACAAAAACTTGAACATCAAAACTTCGAGGAAAGACAAAACAATGTATGAAAATATGTTTACTATGTTCTGTATGATCCGGCGTAACTTCCGGTCGTCACAGAAAGTACTCAAAAATTGACATTTTGTGGTTTTTTTTTTTTTTTTATTTCTTTGGAATTCCTTTACAGTATATGTTATATCCATTTTCTGTTTACAAGAGAAATTGACTTTTTGTACAGATTAATACATGAGGAACGGAAGACCTTTTTGTTGCTATAGCAACAAGAGTCTAGTTATTCTTATTTTTTTCCCCGATTTTCTCAGAGATGACTGGATATATTTCCTTGAAATTTTCAGGAATGATAGGAAATGATAAACGCTAGGGACGTTTTTTTCATTTTTTCAAAATTCATTTCCGGTCGTCCGTTTCCTGTCCCGCAACAAAAAAGCTTGTCACCTCGAGATCTCAAAAATGGTAAAGACTTGAACAACCAAACTTTGTACGATAATAGACCTGTGTATGCAAATGTGTTTAAACACTTTTGTTTTGTTCGTCGTAACTTCCGGTCGTCACCGGAAGCACTTCAAAAATAGTTATTTTACGCAAAAAATTCATTTTCCACAAATTAATTATATCAGTATAAATCTACACATAAGTTATCTATGCAATGTTAAATCAACAAAAAAATTCTACATCCGGTGAGATATCTCAATCATCTCAGGTAGCTTTTTTTAAAACACATTTTGTACCTGCGAGATCTCAGAAACTATTAGTGATCAAGACACGAAACTTTCATGGATGATAGACATATGATTGAAGATGTGTTTAACTGGTTTCATTTTGTCTTCCGTCACTTCCGGTCCACAGAGGAAGAGTTGAAAAAAATCGAGCTGTTTATCAGTTTATCTGTTTTCCGTTGATAATTGTAGTTAGATAAATGAAAAATAATGTACAAAAGGCAAGTATACAAGAAATATTTAATACAATTTACATTGAGCACTTCCGTTTGTCCGTTTCCTGTCCCGAAACCAAAAACCTTATTTCGACGAAATCTCAAAAACGGAAACGACTTCAACAACCAAACTTTGTAGGATGATAGACCTATGTATGTACATTGTTAACATTATTTTGTTTTATCCGGCGTAACTTCCGGTCGTCACAGGAAGTACACCAAATTTTGAATTTTTAGAAATATTTGGTTATTTAGCATTGAAGTAACATTTTAGCCATAGAAATACAAAAGGTCATCTACACATGGTAAAACAAAACCTCTACTTCCGGTGAGACATCTCAAATATCTCAGGTAGCCTTCTTTTATAAAAAAACAAAGTAACCGCAAGATCTCAGAAACTGTGAGAGATTAAGGCACGAAGCTTAAATGAATGATGGACGTTTGATTGAACATGTGTTTAACGGGTTTCATTTGGTCGTACGTCACTTCCGGTTTTACTCGAAACGTTCAAGCAATAGAACTTTTTTATTAAATTCTTAATTTTTTTTTTAAACATTTTACTCAATGTGATGAATAGTAACGTACCGTAGGTAAATGTACTAAAATATCTACTTTCCGTTTCTTAAATCACTTCTGTTTGTTCGTTTCCGGTCCCGAGACAAAAACCTTTTTTCAACGAGATATTAAAACTACCCGGAAACAAAAACTTGAACATCCAAACTTTGAGGAAAGACAAAATGTATATATTATATCCATTTCCTGTTTACAAGATAACTGGAGATTTGTGCAGATTAATACATGAGGAACGGAAGACCTTTTTGTTGCTATAGCAACAAGAGTCTAGTTATTATTAAGGTCTTCCGTTTCCAACGGAAGACCTTATAGTGATTGTAATGTTTCTTTTTAAGGTCTTCCGTTTCCAACGGAAGACCTTATAGTGATTGTAATGTTTCTTTTTATTATTATTAAGGTCTTCCGTTTCCAACGGAAGACCTTATAGTGATTGTAAGGTTTATTAAGGTCTTCCGTTTCCAACGGAAGACCTTATTGTTTTCGTTCTGTTTCTTTTTCTTCGCTATTTTTCTTTTTTTTCCAACAAATTTGGTGCACGCGATTTCTCAAAAATGACTCAACCGATTTTCATCAAACTTTCAGATATGATAGATACGGATCTAAACTTTATACGTAATTTTTTATTTTGATGACGTCATTTCCGTTTTTGATATATTGACGTTTTAGCGATTTTCAGAGGGTCGGCTTGTCCTGGGATCTTCTCCTTAACGATTGAAGATATTGAGTTCAAACTTTCAGGGATTGTAGTCGAAAGATTGTAGATGTGTCTTTAGGTATTCATTTTTGTCTGACTCAATAGGCGCTGAAGCTCGCCTGGACCCGAAAATTGAGATTAAAAAAACGTCGTTATTTTTTCTGGTTTTCTTTGTTTATCTCTTTTCTGAAAAATATTTTGTTAAGACATGTAATGTAAAAAACGTTTGTATTTACATGACCTTTTCTTTGAAATCAAGAAAAAGGGGCTGGCTCCTCAAATAAGGGGTCAAAAGGGCTCTAAAGTCTTTAATCTGTAGCTCTTTACTGAGAGATATTTTGTTAAATGTTATAGAAGCAGATATGTTTATCTCACAGTTATGTATCCACGCAATGTAATGATTGTGTCATGTATTACATAACTAGGGGTTTTTAGGGGCCAAAAGTATAAAATTTTGATCACCCATATCTCAGAAAGGAAAAATATTTTGTAATGCAATATAGAAGAAAAGTTGTTCAAAATGATGTTCTTAACGATATGCAACCTTCAAAATTTCGTCGAACGGCCCCTATAAGGGAATAAGGGATCGGCCCCTAAAACCTTCTTTCTCATATATCTCCAGAATGCTAACGAATTTCTAAACACTTGTTGAACAAAATATGTATAAAATTAGATGACCTTTCATATGATATCAAGAAAAAGGGGCTGGCCCCTTAAATAAGGGAACCAAAGGGCTCTAAAGTCTTTTACATATATCCTTTTACTCAGGGATATTTTGTGAAATGTTATAGAAGCAAATATGTTTATCTTACATTTATGTATCTAAGTAATGTAAGGATTTTATCATGTGTTATGTAATTAGGGGTTTTTAGGGGCCAAAAGTCCGAAAATTTGATCACCCATATCTCAGAAAGGAAAAATATTTTGAAATGCAGTATAGAAGAAAAGTTGTTCAAAATAATGTTCTTAACGAAATGCAACCTTCAAAATTTCGTCAAACGGCCCCTATAAGGGGATAAGGGATCGGCCCCTAAAACCTTCTTTCTCATATATCTCAAGAACATTAACGAATTTCTAAACACTTGTTGAATAAAATTGTTTAGAATAAAATGACCTTTCAAATGATATCAAGAAAAAGGGGCTGGCCCCTTAAATAAGGAGACCAAAGGGCTCTAAAGTCTTTTATCTGTAGCCATTTACTGCGAGATATTTTGTGAAATGTTTTAGAAGCAAATATGATTACCTTACAGTTATGTATCCAAGAAATGTAAGGATTTTATCATGTGTTATGAAATTAGGGGTTTTTAGGGGCCAAAGGTCCCAAAATTTGATCAACCAGACCTCAGAAAGGAATTTTTTTTTTAAATGCAGTATAGAAGAAAAGTTGTTCAAAATAATGTTCTTAACGAAATGCAACCTTCAAAATTTCGTCAAACGGCCCCTATAAGGGGATAAGGGATCGGCCCCTAAAACTTTCTTTCTCATATATCTCTAGAACGATACCGAATTTCTAAACACTTGTTGAACAAAATGTGTTTAGAATTAGATGACCTTTCAAATGATATCAAGAAAAAGGGGCTGGCCTCTTAAATTAGGGAACCAAAGGGCTCTAAAGTATTTTACCTATATCCTTTTACTCAGAGCCATTTTGTTAAAGGTTATTAAAGCTAGATTAGGTATAATACGTTAAGGATGACGTTTACTCAGAATGAAAAAAAAATCCACTGATGATAATGAAAAACCAACTGTTATGTGTTATAGACCTTTTATTGTAGTGTTATTTTTCATTTCCAAAAAAGTAGGTCAATGACCTACTTTTTGAGTTAATGTCCATTGTATATTTTTGGAAAATTAAAGGAAAATCACTTAAAATTTTATACTATGATTGAGATTTTCTTAATTGTGAAAATAATACAAATTCCTCAACACTTTTGAAAATGAAATACAATTTATGAATGGCAGTGACACTAAATACATACAAAGCTTTAAGTTTTCATTCACAATTTTTATAAATATTCCAGTCCGAATTTCCTCTATCACTTTTCAAATTCCTACCCATTTTTGATCCAATTTTACAAAAAATTGAATGATGATAATACAAAAACATTTATAGTATTAAACTACTTATATTGATCTTATTCTGTTGGCATATAATTTATATGAGGTCAATGATCAAAATTTTGAGATATGGTGTCTTTTCTCGTTTTTAAGCATATTTCAATATTTTTTAAATTCATGTCATACGGTATTATAATGAATAAATGAGGTAAAACTACCAGAAAATATGCAAAATTATATGGACTAAAATATAAAATCTTAGCTTTTAATATTAGAGTACTTCCAAAAATGTTTTAGCAGAAAACAAAATCTGCAAAATTTAGTCCGAATTTCCTCTGTTTGGCTAAAAGTCTATTTTTGTTTTGGCATAATTCCATAATATAGTAGAAATATCGAATGTTATGTCAATAATAATTCATTTCACAGATACTTTTTGTGTTCAGAACAAATTTTACTCATGATATTGAACTTTATAACAATCCGAATTCGAGAACTCAAACCCTGAGTAAACAACACCTTTAATATATCCTAACAACATAATGATTTTTTCATCTTTTCTATCTTAATTGGAAGAGTGCAAGTATTTAAAAAAGCAATGTCAGAGAACTTATAAAAAGAGATACCAAAAAAAAAACATTAGTACTCCACTCCTTTTTTCATATCATGTTTTCTTGTCGAAAATCAAAGTCAATGACGTCACATATCCTTATAATAATCGTACGGAAGACCTCCTCGTTGCTCGCAACGAGATCGTGTCTAGTTATTATTATTATTTTTTTCCCAGTTTTTGTCCACAAGATTTCTCAGAGATGACTGGATAGATTTATGTGAACATTTATGGAATGGAAGAAAATGACAATATCTCGAGGCGTTTTTTTCATTTTGTCAAAAATCGTTTCCGGTCGTCCGTTTCCTGTCCCGCGTTGAAAAAGCTTGTACCAACGAGATCTCAGAAACGGTAAAGACTTGAACATCCAAACTTTGTGGGATGATAGACCTATAGTTGTAGATGTGTTTAAACATTTTTGTTTTGTTCGGCGTAACTTATGGTCGTCACCGGACGCTCTTGAATTTTTTTTGTTTTTACGTATTTAATTAATTTTCCGTAAAATAAGGATATTAGTATAGATCCTTACATATGTCATCTATGCGATGTTAAATCAACAAAAAAATTCTACTTCCGGTGAGACATCTCAATCATCTCAGGTAGCTTTTTTAAAACATATTTTGTACCCACGAGATCTCAGAAACTATAAGTGATCAAGACACGAAACTTCCATGGATGATAGACATTTGATTGAAGATGTGTTTAACCGGTTTCATTTTGTCTTCCGTCACTTCCGGTCCATACTGGAAGAGTTAAAAAAAAAAAGAGCTGTCTATCAGTTTAACTGTTTTCCTTTGATATATTTTAGTTAGATAAATGAAAAATAATGTAAAAAAGGCAAGTATACAAGAAATATTGAATACAATTTACATTGAACACTTCCGTTTGCCCGTTTCCTGTCCAGAGACCAAAAACCTGATTTCGACGAGATCTCAAAAACGGTAACGACTTGAACAACCAAACTTTGTTGGATGATAGACCTATGTATGTACATGTGTTAACACTATTTTGTTTTATCCGGCGTAACTTCCGGTCGTCACAGGAAGTACACCCAATTTTGATATTTTTATCATCCACAATAATTTTCGTATCCATTTTTTATTTATGTGAGAGAAGCAATGTCTTACAGTTAAATTGATATTTCTATATCAAAACGGAAGACCTTTTTGTTGCTTTTGCAACAAGAGTCTAGTTATAATTATTATTATTAAGGTCTTCCGTTTCCAACGGAAGACCTTATTGTTTTCGTTCGGTTTCTTTTTCCTTATTATTATTATTATTATTTTTTTTTTTCTTACAAATTTTGTGCACGCGATTTCTCAGAAACGGCTCAACCGATTGTCATGAAACTTTCAGATAAGATAGATAGTGATCGAAATCTTATAGCTTTTTAATTATATTGATGACGTCACTTCCGTTTTTGAGATATTGACGTTTTAGCGATTTTTAGAGGGGTTGCTTGTTACTCTAACTTCTCCTAAACTATAACAGATATTGAGTTCAAACTTTCATGGAATGGTAGACAAAAGATTGTAGATTTGCAATTTTATTTTCATTTTGAACTGGATTGAAAGGCGCCGAAGCTCGCCTGGACCCGAAAATTGAGTTTTAAAAAATGTCGTATTTTTTTCTTGTTTTTTTTGTTTTTCTCTTTTCTGAAAAATATTTTGTTAAGACATGTAATGTAAGAAAGGTTAATATTTACAGGACCTTTCATTTGATATCAAGAAAAAGGGGCTGGCCCCTCAAATTAGGGGACCAAAGGCCTCTAAAGTCTTTTATCTGTAGCCCTTTACTGAGAATTTTTTTGTGAAATGTTATAGAAGCAAATATGTTTATCTTACGGTTATGTATCCAAGTAATGTAATGATTTTATCATATGTTACGTAATTAAGGGTTTTGAAGGGCCAAAAGTCCAAAATTTTGATCACCCATATCTCAGAAAGGAAAAATATTTTGTAATGCAATACTGAAGAAAAGTTGTTTCAAATGATGTTCTCAACAAAATGCAACCTTCAAAATTTCGTTAAACGGCCCCTAAAAGGAGTTAAGGGACCGGCCCCTAAAACCTTCTTTCTCATATATCTCCAAAACGGTAACGATATTTGAAACACTTGTTGAACAAAATATGTGTAGAATTAAATGACATTTTATTTGATACCAAGAAAAAGGGGCTGGCCCCTTAAATTAAGTTGACCAAAGGCCTCTAAAGTCTTTAATCTGTAGCCCTTTCCTGAGATATATTTTGTGAAATGATGTAGAAGCAAATGTGTTTTTTTAAAGTTATGTATTCAAGCAATGTAATGATTTTATCATGTGTTACGTAATTAAGGGGTTTTAGGGGCCAAAAGTCAAAAGTTTTGTTCACCCATATCTCAGTAAGGAAAAATATTTTGTAATGCAGTACAGAAGAAAAGTTGTTCAAAATGTTGTTCTCAACAAAATGCAACCGTCAAAATTTCGTTAAACGGCCCCTAAAAGGAGTTAAGGGACCGGCCCCTAAAACCTTCTTTCTCATATATCTCCAAAACAGTAACAATATTTTAAACACTTGTTGAACAAAATTTGTGTAGAATAAAATGACCTTTTATTTGATACCAAAAAAAAAGGGGCTGGCCCCTTAAATTAGGGGACCAAAGGCCTCTAAAGTCTTTAATCTGTAGCCCTTTACTGAGGGATATTTTGTGAACGGTTATAGAAGCAAATATGTTTATCTTACAGTTCTGTATCCAAGCAATGTGATGATTTTATCATGTGTTACATAATAAGGGTTTCTTAGGGGCCAAAATTATAGAATGTTGATCACAAATATCTCAGAAAGGAAAAATATTTTGAAATGCAGTAAAGAAGAAAAGATACTCAGAAAGATGTACTTAATAAGATGCAATTTTCAAAATTTCGTTAAATGGCCCCTATAAGGAGTTAAGGGATCAGCCCCTTAAACGTTCTTTCCCATATATCTCAAGAACGGTAACGAATTTCTAAACAGTTGTTTAACAAAATGTGTTGAGATTCAATTGACCTTTTATTTGATATCAAAAAAGGGGCTGGCCCCTAAAATTAGGAAACTAAAGGGCTCTAAAATGTTTCATCTGTAGCTCTTTACTGAGGGAAATTTAATGAAAGGCTATAGAAGCAAAAATGTTTATCTTACAGTTCTGTATCCAAGTAATGTGATGATTTTTTCATGTGTTATGGAATAAGGATTTTTTAGGGGTCAAGGGTCCACAAACTATGACCAGCTATATCTCACCAAGGAAAATGTTTTAAAATGCAATGTAGAAGAAAAGATACTCAAAATGATGTACTTTACAAAATGCAACCTTCAAAATTTGGTTCAGCGGCTCCAATAAGGAGGTAAGGGACTGGGCCCTAAAAGTTTTTTTTCTCAGATATCTCAAGAACGGTGACGAATTTCTAAACCCTTGTTGAACAAAGCTCTTATCCCTGAAACAAAATAGTATCTGGCCCTTAGAATGTAGACCCCGTTTTTCTATTCTAAATCATGTTTAGCAAAATCAAGATCTAACATATATCTCAAATTCTAAAATCAGACGGAAGACCTCCTCGTTGCTCGCAACGAGATCGTGTCTAGTTATTATTATTATTATTTTTTTCCCCGATTTTCTCAGAGATGACTGGATGTATTTCCTTGAAATTTTCAGGAGTAATAGGAAATGATAAACGCTAGGGACGTTTTTTTCATTTTTTCAAAAATCATTTCCGGTCGTCCGTTTCCTGTCCCGCAACGAAAAAGCTTGTCACCTCGAGATCTCAAGAATGGTAAAGACTTGAACAACCAAACTTTGTACGATAATAGACCTGTGTATGTAGATGTGTTTAAACACTTTTGTTTTGTTCGTCGTTACTTCCGGTTGTCACCGGAAGCACTTCAAAAATAGTCATTTCATGTAATAAATTCATTTTCCACAAATTTAATATATAAGTATAGATCTACATATAAGTTATCTATGTAATTTTAAATCAACAAAAAAATTCTACTTCCGGTGAGATATCTCAATCATCTCAGGAGGCTTCTTTAAAACACATTTTGTACCCGCGAGATCTCAGAAACTATAAGTGATCAAGACACAAATCTTTCGTGGATGATAGACATTTGATTGAAAATGTGTTTAACCGGTTTCATTTTGTCTTCCGTCACTTCCGGTCCACACCGGAAAAGTTCAAACAAATCGAGCTGTTTATCAGTTTAACTGTTTTTCTTTGATATGTTTAGTTAGATAAATGAAAAATAATGTACAAAAGGCAAGTATACAAGAAATGTTAAATACAATTTACATTGAACACTTCCGTTTGGCCGTTTCCTGTCCCGAGACAAAAAACCTGATTTCGACGAGATCTCAAAAACGGTAACAACTTGAACAACCAAACTTTGTGGGAAGATAGACCAATGTATGTGCATGTGTTAACACTATTTTGTTTAATCCGGCGTAACTTCCGGTCGTCACAGGAAGTACACCCAATTTTGATTTTTTAGAAATAGTTTGGTGTTTTAGCATTGAAGTAACATTTTAGCTATAGAAATACAAAATGGTCATCTACACATGTTAAAAAATAGTTCTACTTCCGGTGAGACATCTCAAATATCTCAGGTACCCTTTTTTTTAAACAAAGTATGAATAAGATCTCAGAAACTGTGTTAGATCAAGACACAAAACTTCTATAGATAATGGACATTGATTTAATTTGTGTATTAGGGGTTTCATTTGGTCCTACGTCACTTCCGGTTATTACTAGAAACGTTCAAGCAATAAAACTTTTTTTTTTATTTTAACTTTTTTTAAACATTTTACTCAATGTGATGAACGGTAACGTACCGTAGGTAAATGTACTAATATTTATACTTTCCATTTTTTAAATCACTTACGTTTGTTCGTTTCCGGTCCCGAGACAAAAACTTTTTTTCAACGAGATATCATAACTAACAAAAACTTGAACATCCAAACTTTGAGGAAAGACAAAATGTACATAGTACAGCCATTTTCTGTTTACAAGATAAATGGATTTTTTGTGCAGATTAATTCATGAGGAACGGAAGACCTTTTTGTTGCTATTGCAACAAGTGTCTAGTTAAGGTCTTCCGTTTCCAACGGAAGACCTTATTGTTATTGCTTTGTTTCTTTTTCCCTTTTATTATTTTTTTTTTTTCTTACGCTTTTTTGTACAAGCGATTTCTTGAAAACGGCTCGACCGATTTTCGTGAAAATTTCAGATCTTGTAGATATTGATAAAAACCTTATATATAATTTTTTATTTTAATGACGTCATTTCCGTTCGGGAGATATTGACGTTTTAGTGATTTTTAGAGGGTCATTTTGTCCTGCTATCTCCTCCTAAACGAAACAAGATATTGAATTTAAATTTTCAGGGATTGTAGACAAAAGATTGTAGATGTGTTTAAAGGCATTTATGGTTGTCTGGCTTCAAAGGCTTCGAAGCTCGCCTGGACCCGAAAATCGAGTTTGAAAAAACGACGTAATTTTTAATGGTTTTCGTTCTTTATCTCCTTTCCTGAAAATATTTTACTATAACATATAGAGCAAATAAAATTCATATTTACAAGAGCTTTCGTTTGATAACAAGAAAAAGGGGCTGGTCCCTCAATTTAGGGGCCAAAAGGGCTCTAAAGTCTTTCTTCCATAGCCCTTTACTGAGAAATATTTTGTAACATGTTTAAGAAGCAAAAATGTTTATCTTTCACTAAAAAAACTATACATTATAAAAATTTTATTCTGCGTTACGTAATTAGGGGTTTTAAGGGGCCAGAAGTCCAAAACTTCGATCGAATATATCTCAAAAATGACAATATTTTGAAAAGCAATATAGAATAAAAGATGCTTAGAATGATGTTTTAAACAATATTCAATCATAAAAGTTTCGTTATCTGGTTCCATTAAGGAGATTAGGGGTCGGCCCCTAAAACGTCCTATCCCAGATAGCTCTAAAACGGCAAAGAATTTCTAAACACTTGTTGAACAAAATATGTTTAATATCAAAAGAACTTTTGTATGATGCCAAGAAAAAGGGGCTAGCACTTCAATTTAGGGGCCAAAAGGGCTCTAAAGTCTTTCTTTCATAGCCCTTTACTGAGAAATATTTTGTAATATGTTTAAGAAGCAAAAATGTTCATCTTTCACTAAAAAAACTATACATTATAAAAATTTTATTATGCGTTACGTAATTAGGCGTTTCAAGGGGCCAGAAGTCCAAAACTTCGATCGAATATATCTCAAAAAGGACAAATATTTTGAAGAGCAATATAGAATAAAAGATGCTTAGAATGATGTTTTAAACAATATTCAATCATAAAAGTTTCGTTATCTGGCCCCAATAAGGAGATTAGGGGTCGGCCTCTAAAATGTCCTATCCCAGATAGCTCTAAAACGGCAAAGAATTTCTAAACACTTGTTGAACAAAATATGTTTAATATCAAAAGAAATTTCGTATGATGCCAAGAAAAAGGGGCTAGCACTTCAATTTAGGGGCCAAAAGGGCTCTAAAGTCTTTCTTTCATAGCCCTTTACTGAGAAATATTTTGTAATATGTTTAAGAAGCAAAAATGTTCATCTTTCACTACAAAAACTATAGATTATAAAAATTTTATTATGCGTTACGTAATTAGGGGTTTCAAGGGGCCAGAAGTCCAAAACTTCGATCGAATATATCTCAAAAAGAACAAATATTTTGAAGAGCAATATAGAATAAAAGATGCTTAGAATGATGTTTTAAACAATATTCAATCATAAAAGTTTCGTTATCTGGCCCCATTAAGGAGATTAGGGGTCGGCCCCTAAAACGTCCTATCCCAGATAGCTCAAAAACGGCACAGAATTTCTAAACACTTGTTGAACAAAATATGTTTAATATCAAAAGAACTTTCGTATGATGCCAAGAAAAAGGGGCTAGCACTTCAATTTAGGGACCAAAAGGGCTCTTAAGTCTTTCTTTCATAGCCCTTTACTGAGAAATGTTTTGTAACATGTTAAAGAAGCAAAAATGTTCATCTTTCAATAATAAAACTATACATTATAAAATTTGTATCATGCGTTACGTAATTAAGGTTTTAAGGGGCCAGAAGTCCAAAACTTCGATCGAATATATCTCAAAAAGGACAAATATTTTGAAAAGCAATATAGAATAAAAGATGCTTAGAATGATGTTTTAAACAATATTCAATCATAAAAGTTTCGTTATCTGGCCCCAATAAGGAGATTAGGGGTCGGCCCCTAAAACGTCCTATCCCAGATAGCTCAAAAACGGCAAAGAATTTCTAAACACTTGTTGAACAAAATATGTTTAATATCAAAAGAACTTTCGTATGATGCCTAGAAAAAGGGGCTGGCCCTTCAATTTAGGGGCCAAAAGGGCTCTAAAGTCTTTCTTCCATAGCACTTTACTGAAAAATATTTTGTAATATGTTTAGGAAGCAATATATTCATCTCACATTTATTTAACAATATATTATAATTATTTTATCATGTGCTCCGTATTAAGGGGTTTTTAATGGGTTTTAAGGGGCCAGAAGTACAAAGCGTTGATAACATACCTCAAACAGAACAAATATTTTAAAAAGCATCATTGTGAAAATCAATATAGAATAAAATGCTGAGAATGATGTTCCTAACAAAATTCAACCATCATTTTTTTTAGTGTTGCCCCGATAAGGAGATAAAGGGTCAAATATCAAAGTCAAGGTCATATAACCTTCAAAAAATCGCACGGAAGACCTCCTCGTTGCTCGCAACGAGATCGTGTCTAGTTCTTATTATTATTCTTATTTTTTTCCCCGATTTTCTCAGAGATGACTTGATATATTTCCTTGAAATTTTCAGGAATAATAGGAAGTGATAAACGCTAGGGACGTTTTTTTCATTTTTTCAAAATTCATTTCCGGTCGTCCGTTTCCTGTCCCACAACAAAAAAGCTTGTCACCTCGAGATCTCAAGAATGGTAAAAACTTGAACAACGAAACTTTGTACGATAATAGACCTGTGTATGTAGATGTGTTTAAACTATTTTGTTTTGTTCGTCGTTACTTCCGGTCGTCACCGGAAGCACTTCAAAAATAGTCATTTCACGTAATAAATTCATTTTCCACAAATTAAATATATAAGTATAAATCTACACATAAGTTATCTATGCAATTTTAAATCAACAAAAAAATTCTACTTCCGGTGAGATATCTCAATCATCTCAGGTAGCTGTTTTAAAACACATTTTGTACCCGCGAGATCTCAGAAACTATAAGTGATCAAGGCCCGAAACTTTCATAGATGATAGACATTTGATTGAGGATGTGTTTAACCGGTTTCATTTTGTCTTCCGTCACTTCCGGTCCTCACAGGAAGAGTACAAACAAATCGAGCTGTTTATCAGTTAAACTTTTTGTCTTTGATATCTGTAGTGTGCTCATTGAACAATGAAATGCAAAGGGCAACTATACAAAAAATAACTAATAAAATTTACATTAAGCACTTCCGTTTGTCCGTTTCCTGTCCCGAGACAAAAAACCTTATTTCAATGAGATCTCAAAAACGGTGACAACTTGAACAATAAAACTTTGTGGGATGATAGACCTAAGTATGTACATGTGTTTACAGTTTTCTGTTTTGTTCGGCGTAACTTCCGGTCGTCACTGGAAGCTCTTCAAAAATAACTATTTTTATGCATTAAATTCTTTTGCCATAGAATAGATATATAAGTATAAATCTATACATACTTTATCAATGCAATGTTATATCAACAAAAAAATTCTACTTCCGGTGAGATATCTCAAATATCTCAGGTAGCTTTTTTGAAACTCATTTTGTACAAACAAGTTCTCAGAATCTATAAGTGATCAAAGCGCAAAACGTTCATGAATGATAGACATTATATTGAAGATATGTTTAACCGGTTTCATTTTGTCTTCCGTCACTTCCGGTCCACACAAAAAGAGTTCAAACAAATCGAACTTTTTATCAGTTTAACTGTTTTTCATTGATATTTGTAGTGACTTCGATGAACAATAATGTACAAAAGACAAGTATACAAGAAATATTTAATACAATTTACATTGAACGCTTCCGTTTGTCCGTTTCCTGTTCCGAGACAAAAAACCTTATTTCAACGAGATCTCATAAATGATGTCAACCTAAACAATCAAACTTTGTGGGATGATAGACCTATATATGTACATTTTTTCAAACTATTTTATTTTGTTCGGCGTAACTTCCGGTTGTCACCGGAAGCACTACAAATAATATGTTTGTTCTTTATTTATTTCTTTTACATGGAATAAATATATCAGTATACAATCTTAGATGTGTCATCTTTATAATGTTAAATTTTCAAACAACTGTTTCTTCCGGTGATATATCTCAAATATCTCTGTGTAGCTTTCCCTTTTACAAATTTGATGCCCGCAAGATTTTTGTCACTGTAAGTGAATGAAACACAAAGCTTTAATGAATGATAGACATTTGATTGATGATATGTTTAGCGGGTTTTATTTTTGTCAACTGCCACTTCCGGTTTTCACCGGAAGGATTCAAATAAATCATATTTTTAACAACCAAACTTTTGACCTGTTTTGTTTAGTTCGGCATTACTTCCGGTCGTCACAGAGAGTACTTCAAAAATTGATTTCTTTTCCAATCTCGTTGTTTTACATGGAAGTAACATCTGGATATATCATTTACAATACTTATCATATTAACTATTTTCTCTATGTAAGAGAAGCAATGTCTACGGTTAAATTGATTCATGTATATCAAAACGGAAGACCTTTTTGTTGCTTTTGCAACAAGAGTCTAGTTTATTAAGGTCTTCCGTTTCCAACGGAAGACCTTATAGTGATTGTAATGTTTCTTATTAAGGTCTTCCGTTTCCAACGGAAGACCTTATAGTGATTGTAATGTTTCTTTTTAAGGTCTTCCGTTTCCAACGGAAGACCTTATAGTGATTGTAATGTTTCTTATTAAGGTCTTCCGTTTCCAACGGAAGACCTTATAGTGATTGTAATTAAGGTCTTCCGTTTCCAACGGAAGACCTTATAGTGATTGTAATGTTTCTTATTAAGGTCTTCCGTTTCCAACGGAAGACCTTATAGTGATTGTTATGTTTCTTTTTATTATTATTATTATTTTTTTCCCCTTTTTGTCTTATGAATTTCTCAGAGATGTCTTGATGAATTGTTCTAAAATTTTCAGGAATGACTGAAAATATAAACATCTAGAGGTTTTTTGTAAAAGATTTTCTAAACTCACTTCCGTTCGTCCTTTTCCTGTCCCGGGACAAAAAGCTTGTCACCTCGAGATGTCGGAAACGATAAAGACTTGAACATCCAAACTTTGAGGGATGATAGACCTATAGTTGTAGATGTGTTTAAACATTTTTGTTTTGTTCGGCGTAACTTCCGGTCGTCACCGGAAGCTCTTCAAAAATTTTTGTTTTTACGTATTTAATTTATTTTCCATAGAATAAAGATATGAGTATAGATCCTTACAAATGTCATCTATACAATGTTAAATAAACAAAAAAATTCTACTTCCGGTGAGATATCTCGATTATCTCAGGAAGCTTTTTTAAAACATATTTTGTACCCGCAAGTTCTCAGGTACTGTACGTGATCAAGACACGAAACTTTCACTAATCATAGACATTTGATTGAAGATGTGTTTAAACAGTTTCATTTTGTCTTCCGTCACTTCCGGTCCACAGCGGAAGAGTTCAAACAAATCAAACTCTTTATCCGTTAAACTGTTTTTATTTGATAGTTTTAGCTACTTCGATGAATAATAATGTAAAATAGGAAAGTAACAAGATATAAAAAATTTAAATTTCATTTAGCACTTCCGTTTGTCCGTTTCCTGTCCCGAGACAAAAAACCTTATATCGACGAGATCTCAAAAACGGTAGCGACTTCAACAACCAACCCTTGTAGGATTATAGACCTGTGTATGGACAGGTGTTAACACTATTTTGTTTCATCCGGCGTAACTTCCGGTCGTCACAGGAAAAAGACTCAATTTTGATATTTTTAAAAAGATTTTGGTTATTTAGAATTGAAGTAACATTTTAGCTATAGAAATACAAAAAGTCATCTACACCTGGTAAAAAAAGTTCTACTTCCGGTGAGACATCTCATATATCTCAGATAACCTTCTTTTTTAAAAACAAAGTATAAATAAGATCTCAGAAACTGTGATAGATCAAGACACAAAACTTATATATATTATTTGATAGATGTGTTTAACCGTTTTTATTTTGTCGACCGTCACTTCCGGTCCACACAGGAAGAGTTCAAACAAATCAAGTTTTTTTAAAAGTTTAACTAGATTTCTCAGATTTTTGTCACTGTAAGCTAATTAGACACGACACTTTCATGATTGATAGAAATTTGATTGGGGATGTTTCTATCAATCATGAAAGTGTCGTGTCTAATTAGCTTACAGTGACAAAAATCTGAGAAATCTAGTTAAACTTTTAAAAAAACTTGATTTGTTTGAACAATAATTATCATATCCACTTTTTTCTCTGTTAGAGAAGCAATGTCTTACAGTTAAATTGATACATGTATATCAAAACGGAAGACCTTTTTGTTGCTTTTGCAACAAGAGTCTAGTTAAGGTCTTCCGTTTCCAACGGAAGACCTTATAGTGATTGTAATGTTTCTTATTATTATTAAGGTCTTCCGTTTCCAACGGAAGACCTTATAGTGATTGTAATGTTTCTTATTATTATTATTATTATTATTTTTTTTTGTCCGTTTTTTGTCCACAAGATTTCTCAGAGATGGCTGGATGGATTTTCTTGAAATTTTCAGGACTGACAGAAAATTATAATATCTCCAGGCGTTTTTTTCATTTTTTCAAAATTCACTTCCTGTCGTCCGTTTCCTGTCCCGCGACAAAAAGCTATGGACAATGAGATCTCAGAAACGATAAAGACTTGAACCTCCAAACTTTGAGGGATGATAGACCTATAGTTGTAGATGTGTTTAAACTATTTTGTTTTGTTCGTCGTAACTTTCGGTCGTCACCGGAAGCTCTTCAAAAATTATGCTTTTACGCATTTAATATATTTCTCGGAGAATTGAAATATAAGTATAAATGCTTACATATGTCATCTATCCGATGATAAATAAACATAAAAATTCTACTTCCGGTGAGATATCTCAAATATCTCATGAAGCCTTTTTTAAAGTAAATGTTTGAACCCCGAGATCTCAGAAACTGTAAGTGATCAAAACACGAAACTTACAGGGATGATAGACATTTGATAGAAGATGTGTTTAACCGTTTTTATTTTGTCGACCGTCACTTCCGGTCCACACAGGAAGAGTTCAAACAAATCAAGTTTTTTAAAAAGTTAACTCGATTTTTCAGAGATGCATGGATGGATTTTCTTGAAATTTATAGGACTGATAGAGAACGATAATATCTCCAGGCATTTTTTTCATTTTTTCAAAATTCCCTTCCTGTCGTCCGTTTCCTGTCCCGAGACAAAAAGGTATGGACAATGAGATCTCAGAAACTATAAAGACTTGAACATCCAAACTTTGAGGGATGATAGACCTATAGTTGTAGATGTGTTTAAACTATTTTGTTTTGTTCGTCGTAACTTCCGGTCATCACCGGAAGCTCTTCAAAAATTATGTTTTTACGCATTTAATATATTTCTCGGAGAATTGAAATATAAGTATAAATGCTTACATATGTCATCTATCCGATGATTAATAAACATAAAAATTCTACTTCCGGTGAGATATCTCAAATATCTCATGAAGCCTTTTTGAAAGTAAATGTTTGAACCCCGAGATCTCAGAAACTGTAAGTGATCAAAACACGAAACTTACAGGGATGATATACATTTGATAGAAGATGTGTTTAACCGTTTTTACTTGGTCGACCGTCACTTCCGGTCCACACAGGAAGAGTTCAAACAAATCAAGTTTTTTAAAAGTTTAACTCGATTTTTCAGAGATGCATGGATAGATTTTCTTGAAATTTATAGGACTGATAGAGAACGAAAATATCTCGAGGCATTTTTTTCATTTTTTCAAAATTCCCTTCCTGTCGTCCGTTTCCTGTCCCGCGATAAAAAGCTATGGACAATGAGATCTCAGAAACGATAAAGACTTGAACATCCAAACTTTGAGGGATGATAGACCTATAGCTGTAGATGTGTTTAAACTATTTTGTTTTGTTCGTCGTAACTTCCGGTCGTCACTGGAAGCACTTCAAAAATTATGTTTTTACGCATTTTATTTGTTTAACACTGAAATGATATAAAGGTATAAACGCTTTCATATGTCATCTATCCGATGATTAATAAACAAAAAAAATCACTTCCGGTGAGATATCTCAAATATCTCAGGTAGTCTTTTTAAAACAAATATTATGACAGCGAAGTCTCATAAACTGTAAGTGACCAAGACACAAAACTTACACGGATGATAGACATTTGATAGAAGATGTGTTTAACCGTTTTTATTTTGTCGACCGTCACTTCCGGTCCACACCGGAAGAGTTCAAACAATTCATGTTGTTTCAGAGATTAACTGCTTCTGTTTGACAAAGTAAGACAAATTGATAGTCAATTAAGTCCTGTTGTCTAATGGTTATGAAATACTGAGAGAAGCAATGTCTTACAGTTAAATTGATACATGTATATCAAAACGGAAGACCTTTTTGTTGCTTTTGCAACAAGAGTCTAGTTATTATTATTTTTTTTTTTCCTTTTTTTGTCCACAAGATTTCTCAGAGATGGCAGGATGGATTTTCTTGAAATTTTCAGGACTGATAGAAAATGATAATATCTCTAGGCGTTTTTTTCATTTTTTCAAAATTCACTTCCTGTCGTCCGTTTCCTGTCCCGCGACAAAAAGCTATGGACAATGAGATCTCAGAAACGATAAAGACTTGAACCTCCAAACTTTGAGGGATGATAGACCTATAGTTGTAGATGTGTTTAAACTATTTTGTTTTGTTCGTCGTAACTTCCGGTCGTCACCGGAAGCACTTCAAAAATAACTATTTTTCCGCATAAAATTCATTTTCGATAAAATAAATATATAAGTATAAATCTATGCATAGGTTATCTATGCGATGTTAACTCAACAAAAAATTTCGACTTCCGGTGAGATATCTCAAATATCTCAGGTAGCTTTTTTGAAACACATTTTGTACAAACGAGATCTCAGAAACTATAAGTGATCAAAGCACAAAACTTTCATGGATGATAGACATTTGATTGAAGATGTGTTTAACTGGTTTCGTTTTGTCTTCCGTCACTTCCGGTCCACACAGGAAGAGTTCAAACAAATCGAGCTGTTTATCAGTTTAACTTATTTCCATTGATATTTGTAGTGTGCTGGATGAGTAATGAAGTACAAAGGGCAAGTTTACAAGATATATTAAATACAATTTAGATTGAGCACTTCCGTTTGTCCGTTTCCTGTCCCGCGTTGAAAAAGCTTGTATCAACGAGATCTCAAAAACGGTAAAGACTTGAACATCCAAACTTTGAGGGATGATAGACCCATAGCGGTAGATGTGTTCACACTATTTTGTTTTGCTCGTCGTAACTTCTGGTCGTCACCGGAAGCACTTCAAAAATTACTACTTTTTCGCATAAAATTCTTTTTCCATTAAATAAATATATAAGTATAAATCTATGCATAGATTGTCTATGCGATGTTAACTCAACAAAAAAATTCTACTTCCGGTGAGATATCTCAAATATCTCAGATAGCTTTTTTGAAACACATTTTGTACAAACGAGATCTCAGAAACTATAAGCGATCAAAGCACAAAACTTTCATGGATAATAGACATTTGATTGAAGATGTGTTTAACCGGTTTCGTTTTGTCTTTCGTCACTTCCGGTCCACACAGGAAGAGTTCAAACAAATCGAGCTGTTTATCAGTTTAACTGTTTTCCTTTTATATTTGTAGGGAAGTCGATGAACAATTAAGTAGAAAGGGCAAGTACACAAAAAAATTTTAATTACAATTTAGATTGAGCACTTCCGTTTGTCCGTTTCCTGTCCCGAGACAAAAAACCTTGATTCCTGGAGATCTCAAAAACGGTAACGACTTGAACGATCAAACTTTGTGGGATGATAGACCTATGTATGTACATGTGTTTACACTATTTTGTTTCGTTCGGCGTAGCTTCCGGTCGTCACCGGAAGCACTTCAAAAATTTGTTTTATTCATTTTACATAAAATGAAAATATCAGTATACAATCTTACATATGTCATCTATATAATTTTAAATTGGCAAATGAATTTTACTTCCGATGAGATATCTCAAATATCTCTATGTATCTTTTCTTTTTACAAATTTGATGTCCGCAATATTTTCGTCATTGTAAGTGATTGAGACTTGAATCTTTCATAGATTGTTTGATAGAATTTTGATTGGGGATGTGTTTAACGGGTTTAATTTTGTCAACTGTCACTTCCGGTTCTTACCGGAAGGGTTCAAACAAATCCTGTTTTTAACAAGTTTAGCTGACTTTCTTGGAATTTCATCTAGCCTGATAAACAGTGATGTACATTAAGCAAATGTACGAGAAATACCAGCTTTTGTTTTTATTAATCACTTTCGTTCGTCCGTTTCGGTCCCGAGACAAAAAATATTGTTTCAAAGAGATCTTAGATTTGGCAGAATCGTGAACAACCAAACTTTGAGGAAAGATTGACTTATGATTGTACAAATGGTTAACATTTTTGTTTAGATCGGCGCTACTTCCGGTCGTCACAGAAAGTACTTCAAAAATTGATTTCTTTTTCATTCTCGTTGTTTTGCATGTAAGTAACGTCTGGATATATCATTCACAATAATTATCATATCCACTTTTTTTTGCATGTAAGAGAAGCAATGTCTTACAGTTAAATTGATACATGTATATCAAAACGGAAGACCTTTTTGTTGCTTTTGCAACAAGTGTCTAGTTATTATTATTATTATTTTTTTTTTTTGTCCGTTTTTTGTCCACAAGATTTCTCAGAGATGGCTGGATGGATTTTCTTGAAATTTTCAGGACTGACAGAAAATTATAATATCTCCAGGCGTTTTTTTCATTTTTTCAAAATTCACTTCCTGTCGTCCGTTTCCTGTCCCGCGACAAAAAGCTATGGACAATGAGATCTCAGAAACGATAAAGACTTGAACCTCCAAACTTTGAGGGATGATAGACCTATAGTTGTAGATGTGTTTAAACTATTTTGTTTTGTTCGTCGTAACTTCCGGTCGTCACCGGAAGCTCTTCAAAAATTATGCTTTTACGCATTTAATATATTTCTCGGAGAATTGAAATATAAGTATAAATGCTTACATATGTCATCTATCCGATGATAAATAAACATAAAAATTCTACTTCCGGTGAGATATCTCAAATATCTCATCAAGCCTTTTTTAAAGTAAATGTTTGAACCCCGAGATCTCAGAAACTGTAAGTGATCAAAACACGAAACTTACAGGGATGATAGACATTTGATAGAAGATGTGTTTAACCGTTTTTATTTTGTCGACCGTCACTTCCGGTCCACACAGGAAGAGTTCAAACAAATCAAGTTTTTTAAAAAGTTAACTCGATTTTTCAGAGATGCATGGATGGATTTTCTTGAAATTTATAGGACTGATAGAGAACGATAATATCTCTAGGTATTTTTTTCATTTTTTCAAAATTCCCTTCCTGTCGTCCGTTTCCTGTCCCGAGACAAAAAGCTATGGACAATGAGATCTCAGAAACTATAAAGACTTGAACATCCAAACTTTGAGGGATGATAGACCTATAGTTGTAGATGTGTTTAAACTATTTTGTTTTGTTCGTCGTAACTTCCGGTCGTCACCGGAAGCTCTTCAAAAATTATGTTTTTACGCATTTAATATATTTCTCGGAGAATTGAAATATAAGTATAAATGCTTACATATGTCATCTATCCGATGATTAATAAACATAAAAATTCTACTTCCGGTGAGATATCTCAAATATCTCATGAAGCCTTTTTTAAAGTAAATGTTTGAACCCCGAGATCTCAGAAACTGTAAGTGATCAAAACACGAAACTTACAGGGATGATAGACATTTGATAGAAGATGTGTTTAACCGTTTTTACTTGGTCGACCGTCACTTCCGGTCCACACAGGAAGAGTTCAAACAAATCAAGTTTTTTAAAAGTTTAACTCGATTTTTCAGAGATGCATCGATAGATTTTCTTGAAATTTATAGGACTGATAGAGAACGAAAATATCTCTAGGCATTTTTTCCATTTTTTCAAAATTCCCTTCCTGTCGTCCGTTTCCTGTCCCGCGATAAAAAGCTATGGACAATGAGATCTCAGAAACGATAAAGACTTGAACATCCAAACTTTGAGGGATGATAGACCTATAGCTGTAGATGTGTTTAAACTATTTTGTTTTGTTCGTCGTAACTTCCGGTCGTCACCGGAAGCACTTCAAAAATTATGTTTTTACGCATTTTATTTGTTTAACACTGAAATGATATAAAGGTATAAACGCTTTCATATGTCATCTATCCGATGATTAATAAACAAAAAAAATCACTTCCGGTGAGATATCTCAAATATCTCAGGTAGTCTTTTTAAAACAAATATTATGACAGCGAAGTCTCATAAACTGTAAGTGACCAAGACACAAAACTTACACGGATGATAGACATTTGATAGAAGATGTGTTTAACCGTTTTTATTTTGTCGACCGTCACTTCCGGTCCACACCGGAAGAGTTCAAACAATTCATGTTGTTTCAGAGATTTACTGCTTCTGTTTGACAAAGTAAGACAAATTGATAGTCAATTAAGTCCTGTTGTCTAATGGTTATGAAATACTGAGAGAAGCAATGTCTTACAGTTAAATTGATACATGTATATCAAAACGGAAGACCTTTTTGTTGCTTTTGCAACAAGAGTCTAGTGTTTCTTATTATTATTATTTTTTTTTGTCCGTTTTTTGTCCACAAGATTTCTTAGAGATGGCTGGATAGATTCTCTTGAAATTTTCAGGACTGATAGAAAATAATAATATCTCTAGGCGTTTTTTTCATTTTTTCAAAATTTACTTCCTGTCGTCCGTTTCCTGTCCCGCGACAAAAAGCTATGGACAATGAGATCTCAAAAATGATAAAGACTTGAACATCCAAACTTTGAGGGATGATAAACCTATAGTTGTAGATGTGTTTAAACTATTTTGTTTTGTTCATCGTAACTTCCGGTTGTCACCGGAAGCTCTTCAAAAATTATGCTTTTACGCATTTAATATATTTCTCGGAGAATTGAAATATAAGTATAAATGATTACATATATCATATATCCGATGATGAATAAACATAAAAATTCTACTTCCGGTGAGATATCTCAAATATCTCATGAAGCCTTTTTAAAATAAATGTTTGAACCCCGAGATCTCAGAAACTGTAAGTGATCAAGACACGAAACTTACAGGGATGATAGACATTTGATTGAAGATGTGTTTAACCGTTTTTATTTTGTCAACCGTCACTTCCGGTCCACACAGAAAGAGTTTAAACAAATCAAGTTCTTTAAAAGTTTAACCCGATTTCTCAGAGATGCATGGATGGATTTTCTTGAAATTTTCAGGACTGATAAAGAACGATAATATCTCCAGGGATTTTTTTTATTTTTTCAAAATTCACTTCCTGTCGTCCGTTTCCTGTCCCGCGACAAAAAGCTATGGACAATGAGATCTCAGAAACGATAAAGACTTGAACCTCTAAACTTTGAGGGATGATAGACCTATAGTTGTAGATGTGTTTAAACTATTTTGTTTTGTTTGTCGTAAGTTCCGGTCGTCACCGGAAGCACTTCCAAAATCATGTTTTTACGCATTCTATTTGTTTAACACAGAATTGAAATATAAGTATAAAAGCTTTAATATGTCATCTATCCGATGATTAATAAACACAAAAAAATTGCTTCCGGTGAGATATCTCAAATATCTCAGGTAGTCTTTTGAAAACAAATATTATGACAGCGAAATCTCATAAACTGTAAGTGACCAAGACACGAAACTTACATGGATGATAGACATTTGAAAGAAGATGTGGTTAACCGCTCTCATTTTGTCAACCGTCATTTCCGGTCCACACCGGAAGAGTTCAAACAATTCAAGTTGGTTAAGAGTTTAACTGTTTTTGTTTGACAATATAAGATATGTTGATAGCCAATAAAGTCCTGTTGTGTAATGGTTAAGAAATATTAACTTTCATTTTCATTGAACACTTCCGTTTGTCCGTTTCCTATCCCGAGACAAAAAACCTTGTTTCCTAGAGATTTTAAAAACGGTGACGACTTAAACAATCAAACTTTGTGGGATGATAGACCTATGTATGTACATGAGTATACACTATTTTGTTTTGATCGGTGTAATTTCCGGTCGTCACCGGAAGCACTTCAAAAATTTGTTTTTTATCACATTTTATTCATTTTACATAAAATAAAAATATCAGTATGCAATCTAACATATGTCATCTATATAATGTTAAATTAGCAAATAAAGTTTACTTCCGGTGAGATATCTCAAATGTCTCTATGTAGCTTTCCTTTTTACAAATTTGATATCCACGAGATTTTTGTCACTGTAAGCGAATTAGACACGAAACTTTCATGATTGATAGAAATTTGATTGGGGATGTGTTTAACGGGTTTAATTTTGTCAACTGTCACTTCCGGTTTTTACCGGATGGGTTCAAACAAATCATGTTTTTAACAAGTTTAACTGACTTTCTTGGGTGTTTCATCTAGCTTGACAAACAGTGATGTACGCTGAGCAAATGTATAGGAAATACCAGCTTTTGTATTTATTTATCACTTCCGTTTGTTCGTTTCCCGTCCCGAGACAAAAATATTGTTTCAAAGAGATCTTAGATTTGGCAGAGACGTGAACAACCAAACTCTGAGGAAGGATTAACTTATGATTGTACAAATGGTTAACATTTTTGTTTCGATCGGCGTTGCTTCCGGTCGTCACAGAAAGTACTTCAAAAATTGATTTCTTTTTCATTCTCGTTGTTTTACATGTAAGTAACAACTGGATATATCATTCACAATAATTATCATATCCACTTCTTTTTCTATGTCAGAGAAGCAATGTCTTACAGTTAAATTGATACATGTATATCAAAACGGAAGACCTTTTTGTTGCTTTTGCAACAAGTGTCTAGTTAAGGTCTTCCGTTTCCAACGGAAGACCTTATAGTGATTGTAATGTTTCTTATTATTATTATTATTTTTTTTTTTCCTTTTTTTGTCCACAAGATTTCTCAGAGATGGCGGGATGGATTTTCTTGAAATTTTTAGGACTTATAGAAAATGATAATATCTCTAGGCGTTTTTTTCATTTTTTCAAAATTCACTTCCTGTCGTCCGTTTCCTGTCCCGCGACAAAAAGCTATGGACAATGAGATCTCAGAAACGATAAAGACTTGAACCTCCAAACTTTGAGGGATGATAGACCTATAGTTGTAGATGTGTTTAAACTATTTTGTTTTGTTCGTCGTAACTTCCGGTCGTCACCGGAAGCACTTCAAAAATAACTATTTTTTCGCATAAAATTCATTTTCGATAAAATAAATATATAAGTATAATTCTATGCATAGGTTATCTATGCGATGTTAACTCAACAAAAAATTTCGACTTCCGGTGAGATATCTCAAATATCTCAGGTAGCTTTTTTGAAACACATTTTGTACAAACGAGATCTCAGAAACTATAAGTGATCAAAGCACAAAACTTTCATGGATGATAGACATTTGATTGAAGATGTGTTTAACCGGTTTCGTTTTGTCTTCCATCACTTCCGGTCCACACAGGAAGAGTTCAAACAAATCGAGCTGTTTATCAGTTTAACTTATTTCCATTGATATTTGTAGTGTGTTGGATGAGAAATGAAGTACAAAGGGCAAGTTTACAAGATATATTAAAAACAATTTAGATTGAGCACTTCCGTTTGTCCGTTTCCTGTCCCGCATTGGAAAAGCTTGTATCAACGAGATCTCAAAAACGGTAAAGACTTGAACATCCAAACTTTGCGGGATGATAGACCCATAGCTGTAGATGTGTTCACACTATTTTGTTTTGTTCGTCGTAACTTCCGGTCGTCACCGGAAGCACTTCAAAAATAACTACTTTTTCGCATAAAATTATTTTCCATAAAATAAATATATAAGTATAAATCTATGCATAGATTGTCTATACGATTTTAACTCAACAAAACATTTTACTTCCGGTGAGATATCTCAAATATCTCAGGTAGCTTTTTTGAAACACATTTTGTACAAACGAGATATCAGAAACTATAAGCGATCAAAGCACAAAACTTTCATGGATGATAGACATTTGATTGAAGATGTGTTTAACCGGTTTCGTTTTGTCTTCCGTCACTTCCGGTCCACACAGGAAGAGTTCAAACAAATCGAGCTGTTTATCAGTTTAACTGTTTTCCTTTGATATTTGTAGTGAAGTCGATGAACAATTAAGTAGAAAGGGCAAGTACAAAAAAAATTTTTAATTACAATTTACATTGAGCATTTCCGTTTGTCCGTTTCCTGTCCCGAGACAAAAAACCTTGATTCCTGGAGATCTCAAAAACGGTAGCGACTTGAACGATCAAACTTTGTGGGATGATAGACCTATGTATGCACATGTGTTTACACTATTTTGTTTTGTTCGGCGTAGCTTCCGGTCGTCACCGGAAGCACTTCAAAAATTTGTTTTATTCATTTTACATAAAATGAAAATATCAGTATACAATCTTACATATGTCATCTATATAATTTTAAATTGGCAAATAAATTTTACTTCCAGTGAGATATCTCAAATATCTCTATGTAGCTTTTCTTTTTACAAATTTGATGTCCGCAATATTTTCGTCATTGTAAGTGATTGAGACACGAATCTTTCATAGTTTGTTTGATAGAATTTTGATTGGGGATGTGTTTAACGGGTTTAATTTTGTCAACTGTCACTTCCGGTTCTTACCGGAAGGGTTCAAACAAATCCTGTTTTTAACAAGTTTAGCTGACTTTTTTGGAATTTCACCTAGCCTGATAAACAGTGATGTACATTAAGCAAATGTACGAGAAATACCAGCTTTTGTTTTTATTAATCACTTTCGTTCGTCCGTTTCGGTCCCGAGACAAAAATATTGTTTCAAAGAGATCTTAGATTTGGCAGAATCGTGAACAACCAAACTTTGAGGCAAGATTGACTTATGATTGTACAAATGGTTTACATTTTTGTTTAGATCGGCGTTACTTCTGGTCGTCACAGAAAGTACTTAAAAAATTGATTCTCGTTGTTTTACATGTAAGTAACGTCTGGATATATCATTCACAATAATTATCATATTAACTTTTTTTGCATGTAAGAGAAGCAATGTCTTACAATTGAATTGATACATGTATATCAAAACGGAAGACCTTTTTGTTGCTTTTGCAACAAGTGTCTAGTTATTATTATTATTTTTTTTGTCCGTTTTTTGTCCACAAGATTTCTCAGAGATGGCTGGATAGATTCTCTTAAAATTTTCAGGACTGATAGAAAATGATAATATCTCTAGGCGTTTTTTTCATTTTTTCAAAATTCACTTCCTGTCGTCCGTTTCCTGTCCCGCGACAAAAAGCTATGGACAATGAGATCTCAGAAACGATAAAGACTTGAACCTCCAAACTTTGAGGGATGATAGACCTATAGTTGTAGATGTGTTTAAACTATTTTGTTTTGTTCGTCGTAACTTCCGGTCGTCACCGGAAGCTCTTCAAAAATCATGCTTTTACGCATTTAATATATTTCTCGGAGAATTGAAGTATAAGTATACATGCTTACATATGTCATCTATCCGATGATTAATAAACATAAAAATTCTTCTTCCGGTGAGATATCTCAAATATCTCATAAAGACTTTTTTAAAATAAATGTTTGAACCCCGAGATCTCAGAAACTGTAAGTGATCAAGACACGAAACTTACAGGGATGATAGACATTTGATAGAAGATGTGTTTAACTGGGTTTTTTTTTGTCGACCGTCACTTCCGGTCCACACAGGAAGAGTTCAAACAAATCAAGTTTTTTAAAAGTTTAACCCGATTTCTCAGAGATGCATGAATGGATTTTCTTGAAATTTTTAGGACTGATAAAGAACGATAATATCTCCAGGACTTTTTTTTCATTTTTTCAAAATTCACTTCCTGTCGTCCGTTTCCTGTCCCGCGACTAAAAGCTATGGACAATGAGATCTCAGAAACGATAAAGACTTGAACCTCCAAACTTTGAGGGATGATAGACCTATAGTTGTAGATGTGTTTAAACTATTTTGTTTTGTTCGTCGTAACTTCCGGTCGTCATCGGAAGCACTTCAAAAATAACTACTTTTTTGCATAAAATTCATTTTCGATAAAATAAATATATAAGTATAAATCTATGCATAGGTTATCTATGCGATGTTAACTCAACAAAACATTTCGACTTCCAGTGAGATATCTCAAATATCTCAGGTAGGTTTTTTGAAACACATTTTGTACAAACGAGATCTCAGAAACTATAAGTGATCAAAGCACAAAACTTTCATGGATGATAGACATTTGATTGAAGATGTGTTTAACCGGTTTCGTTTTGTCTTCCGTCACTTCCGGTCCACACAGGAAGAGTTCAAACAAATCAAACTGTTTATCAGTTTAACTTGATTCCATTGATATTTGTAGTGAGCTGGATGAGAAATAAAGTACAAAGGGCAATTATACAAGATATATTAAATACAATTTAGATTGAGCACTTCCGTTTGTCCGTTTCCTGTCCCGCGTTGAAAAAGCTTGTATCAACGAGATCTCAAAAATGCTAAAGACTTGAACATCCAAACTTTTATGGGATGATAGACCCATAGCTGTAGATGTGTTCACACTATTTTGTTTTGTTCGTCGTAACTTCCGGTCGTCACCGGAAGCACTTCAAAAATAACTACTTTTTCGCATAAAATTCCTTTTCCATAAAATATATATATAAGTATAAATCTATGCATAGGTTGTCTATGCGATGTTAACTCAACAAAAAAATTCTACTTCCGGTGAGATATCTCAAATATCTCAGGTAGCTTTTTTGAAACTTATTTTGTACAAACGAGATCTCAGAAACTATAAGCGATCAAAGCACAAAACTTTCATGGATGATAGACATTTGATTGAAGATGTGTTTAACCGGTATCGTTTTGTCTTCCGTCACTTCCGGTCCACACAGGAAGAGTTCAAACAAATCGAGCTGTTTATCAGTTTAACTGTTTTCCTTTGATATTTGTAGTGAAGTCGATGAACAATTAAGTAGAAAGGGCAAGTACAAAAAAATTTTTAATTACAATTTACATTGAGCACTTCCGTTTGTCCGTTTCCTGTCCTGAGACAAAAAACCTTGATTCCTGGAGATCTCAAAAACGGTAACGACTTGAACGATCAAACTTTGTGGGATGATAGACCTATGTATGTACATGTGTTTACACTATTTTGTTTTGTTCGGCGTAGCTTCCGGTCGTCACCGGAAGCACTTCAAAAATTTGTTTTATTCATTTTACATAAAATGATAATATCAGTATACAATCTTACATATGTCATCTATATAATTTTTAATTGGCCAATGAATTTTACTTCCGGTGGGATATCTCAAAAATCTCTATGTAGCTTTTCTTTTTACAAATTTGATGTCCGCGAGATTTTCGTCATTGTAAGTGATTGAGACACGAATCTTTCATAGATTGTTTGATAGAATTTTGATTGGGAATGTGTTTAACGGGTTTAATTTTGTCAACTGTCACTTCCGGTTCTTACCGGAAGGGTTCAAACAAATCCTGTTTTTAACAAGTTTAGCTGACTTTCTTGGAATTTCATCTAGCCTGATAAACAGTGATGTACATTAAGCAAATGTACGAGAAATACCAGCTTTTGTTTTTATTAATCACTTTTGTTCGTCCGTTTCGGTCCCGAGACAAAAAATATTGTTTCAAAGAGATCTTAGATTTGGCAGAGTCGTGAACAACCAAACTTTGAGGGAAGATTGACTTATGATTGTACAAATGGTTAACATTTTTGTTTAGATCGGCGTTACTTCCGGTCGTCACAGAAAGTACTTTAAAAATTGATTTCTTTTTCATTCTCGTTGTTTTACATGTAAGTAACGTCTGGATATATCATTCACAATAATTATCATATCAACTTTTTTTTGCATGTAAGAGAAGCAATGTCTTACAGTTAAATTGATACATGTATATCAAAACGGAAGACCTTTTTGTTGCTTTTGCAACAAGTGTCTAGTTAGTCTTACATTTTGAGCAGGCTAGGATATTATTAATTAAACAAAACGAAGGTGGAGCACCTCATGGAGTTCAGCTTGGTAAACGTTGGATCAACGTAACATTGAAGAGTTCCAAAATACAAAAAATTAAATAACTCGTACATAACAAAACTGTTGTACAAAAGACAACAAGGGCATAATTCTTGTTGGTTACAGCACACTCCCCGTCTGGTATCTTACTGATACCACTATTACAATCAGAAAAGAAAAACAGTACAATAAACAAATCGATGACCTAACATTTCGACTAAATATTCATATAATATCATGTGAATGGATGATCATCTCAATCAAATTACTCTAGTAACACAAGTTCTTGCACAGGTCTGGTTTAGAAAGTAGGTTTTCCGAAACAGATGGTTCAACTTTGCGCACTAAGCCATCCTTTTTAAAAATCAAAGGCCGGAACGGCCACAAAGGCGTCGAGCTGACATTTTCTTTTATATAGAATGATATCAATAATTTGAATGTCTGTACTGTACTAATAGTCATATATCAAGTAATATTAGAATAAAAAAGGAAATGAATTACGGTACTTTTTGTGCTGTTTCAAAAACAATAATCAGTTTATTTCGTTATAAAATAGGTAGTGATTTTTTTATAAACAATAACTCATCATGGTTACAAAAAATCGAAGAAATTTCAAAGTTCCACCAAAAAAAAAAAATCATTTTCTTCCTGCTTTAAAAAGTCTTTGCACAATTTTCACAGGCTCATAATTTGAACACATTAACAGTGTGTCCCTGATTATAATAATAAAACACACTTTAATTTTTTTCAATTCCCGTTTGAAACAAGATTACCTATGCTATGGTTGTTTACAAACAAATCCACAACACGTGCTATCTAAAATGCTCGACCAAACCAACTGCATTATCGTGTTTATTAATTGCAACAAAACCTCTAGATAAGTTTATCGCTTATAATTATTTTGGAGACCATGCCCGATAACAAATAAATTTACATATCAAATTTTATTTCTTTCGGGCACGGTCTCCAATCGAAATGTAAGCGATAAACTTAAATAATATTTTAATGAATGTTTACATTGCACCCTATTGTATTCATCCGCCTTTTCTTGATTAAGCAAATTTATACTAATGCAATGAGTTGTCAATAACCAGGGAGGCAAAGTTGGATTTTTGTTACACAATTTAGTTGAATAAAAGGAATACAAATCTTGTAAAACGTTTAATACTTCAAGGAACTTATTTTTTTATGCGCATTAAAAAGGCGGTGCAGTGCATGAATTTTTGGACGATTGCCAATCCAGACGATCGCTAAAAGGCTACCGAGCATTAGCTCGACGCCTTAAAAACTCTCTCGACAATGCCAACTGGCCAATTGTTCCGAAGCTCTGATGAATCTCGCATAAGTATAACATCATCAGGATTTATGTTTCAATGTTCGTGCTTCCATTTACGGCGTGACTGTAGAATGCTCAGTTATTCCCTTCTCCAAAGACGCCAAAAGATATTAGCGAGCACTGCACACGATTCCATTGCGCTCGATAGATGTCTCGAAAATTCAAGGAATCGGACACAACAGTTAAGAAATCCATTTTCCTATCAGAAGCACGGACGGGCTAAGAATCATGGGCATCTCTGGGTCTGTCGATATTGGTACAATAATTGAGCGCGATTTAATAATGGCTCAGACTTTACATAAAAAAGTAGCAAGAGTTTCATGTGTGAGGGGTTTGGATCTGAATTGAAGTAGCATAGAATCTAAAATCTTTCTGGTTTTCCCTATCAATCTTTCCCACATGCCCCCATATGTGAAGCATGAAGAACATTGAATATCCAAGTAATTCCAGAGTTGCGCAAGAATTTTTGAACGGGTCCCTCTTCTACTTTAACTGTATTCATCTTCATTTATTTAGCTGCTCCGATGAAATTGGAGCCTCTATCAGAGAGTATAAACTTCACAGAGCCACAGATTGCCAAGAAACGACGGAAGGCGTTTATAAATGAAGAACTTGACATCTCATCTACAATTTCTATGTGCACTGCCCTACAAAAAAGGCATGTAAAGATGATTCCTCATCTTCTGCTGTTAGCGGCACCTCCTCGAATTTTGCGTGTAGCCACTTGCCATGGTCCAATGGCATCAATGCCGACTAATGTAAAAGGGAGCCCTGGAGGTATCCTGCCTGTAGGAACATCAGCCATTTTCTGAGTTTCTAAACTGCGTCTTGGTCTGCGACAAGTCACACACTTGTATATGAAAGAGGAAATCGATCGTTTGGCGCAAATGAGCCAATATCCTCCTGTGCGAAGTGCTCCTTCCTTAATAAGTCTTCCTTGATGATTGGTTCGTTCATGAAAGTGAGGAATAAGTAAGGTAGAAATGTGGCTAGCTTTAGGTAGGATAAAAGGGTTGGCTTCTCTTGCAGGAATTTGTCCGGCAGCTCGATTGATCTTGCCTCCAACACGAAGTAGTCCATTCTCATCAAGAAAGGGTGAAAGTGTCGCAATACTGCTGTTCTTTGCCAGAAGTTTATCATTTGATGTCTGTAGTAACGTGTTCTTGCTGAGTTTCCTTCAGAAAGAGAATCTCAGCTTTTCTGAGAGCATCACAGTGACTGATGGGTTTGGTTTCATGATATTCCTCACGTCGATTCCGGGCTATGCGTTGAAGAAATGCGATTGCGGAAACCTGAGACTTCCAGCTAGAAAAACGCTCAAAGCGCTTTGTTCCGAAACAAGCAGGTACAGGGGAAAGATGATTGGTGGTGATCTTTGTCATCAGTGGCCTAACTTCCACATCATAATCAGGTTCAATGAGTGGAAAATACTAGTACTCCGTGGTACCAGTGCATTCTGTTGTACTTTTATTACAAAACCACTGTGGGCCAATTATCCAGGGAAGTTGCATGATATCAATAACTGAAGTAAAACATCTGGTGCAGGAGTCGGCAGGATTCTTTTTTGAGGAACATATTTCCATTGATCAGCAGTAAAGATTTTCAGAATGCGGTCGACTCTATTACTCACATACGTGTAAAAACGACAAGTACGATTGCTGATATATCCTAGCACAACTTTGCTGTCTGTGTAATAATGTATAGACTCCAATGGGATGTCTAGCTGCGTGGATGTTATTTCTGCAAATTCTGTTTCCAGAACAGCTCCACAGAGCTCGAAGCGTGAAATAGTGTGACCTCTAGGTGGGGCTAGCTTGCCCTTGCCCATCAACAACCTACCAATGTTGCGGCTTTGGTCATCTTCCACGTTGATATATGATGATGCTGCAATAGCTTTGTCAGATGCGTCACAAAATATATGAACTTCCACAGTCTTGGCTAGGCTCACAGACGTGTGGGATAACATCCGTGTGGCTACTTCTTTTAAGCTCTGAAGTGAAGACTCCGTCCACTTCTGAAGGTTACTTGAGGGTAAGGGTTCATCCCGGTCTGCACCAGGGGGTGTTGCTTCTCGAAGGAGAATCTTTCCACTAATAGTAATGGGTGCTATTAATCCTATGGGGTCAAATAAACTATTCACTGATGACAAGAGACCACGACCAGTGAATGGTTTTTTCTTTCTGTACCATTCAAAACGTAGGAAGTCACGATGGTCCTCATCAACCAAAAACGGTAGAACATCTGTTCAATGTCCGCAGTAATTGCAACTCCATCCTTCCTGAAGTGAAGTAGAATTTTTAATAGGCTGTTAACCATGCCTGGGCCAGACATAAGAAGGCTGTTAACGAGATACCTTCATGAATAGCAGATGAATCAAAACACCTCTGATTTGTTCAGGCTTTCTCGAGTGTCGAACTCCAAATAACGGTAGACACCAACAAACTGCATGTGGAGAGGGCAACTTTTGCTGCTCCACTGTCCAGTACTTTACGCATGAATATCACAAACTGTTCTTTCTTAACAGGATCTCTTTGCAAGTTTGAATGCAGTATTTGGGCTCGGTAAAACGCTTGTGGTTTTTTGTTGGGTAAGTATTCAGGAAAATGTCTAAAGTGGAGAGGGGCTGTCCAATAACCTTTCTCGTCCTTCTTGAAAGTTTTGTCCATAAGCTTGAGGAACACACGATCCTCAACTGATAAACCAACTTGGTCATTATCAGGCGTCTTATTCTCATTAAATGTATAATATGATTATGAATACACGTATGTTTTATGTGTTCTGGTCAAGTCTTTAATTTACTAAGTAAAAAATATTTCTGAAAATTTAAATAGGTATTTCTTTATAGTCTTAAATCTATGGATAAAATCCAAAGAATAACAAATAGTCACATAAAGCAAAAATCAAACAATGACATTTTACAAAGAAATAAAAATGAAAAATTTGAGAAACATTTCAGTTTATCGAATTTGAACCAAACTTGATAATAAAAAGGATCAGTAAATGAACAAAACCACTTTATATCTAAACAACCTGCAAAATTTTGATATATTCCAACTTTTTTTGTTTTTGTTTTTTCGAAATCAGTGTAATTACAAGCACGTTGGGTTGAATTTAAGATTTTTCCAATATCTCTCTTTTGTTTCAATGTATTGTTGAAAAATGATTATAAAGAATTATTTAATGTGAGTGACACTTAATTTATAGATTTAAAAATTATATATTCTTGATTTTGATTTTTTTTCTTCAAAATATTATAAAGTTCATAGAAAGAAATGGGAAAAATGATTTACAATATTCTTTTTCAGAAATACGATGATACGCTTAGTTATTTTAGTATGTAAGCATCCTCGTATATTCCTATCCTCATATGAAGTTCAGAGTGACCTTTTTCACTTTTTTAAATAATTGTTTATAGTAAATTTTAGAATTTTGTTATCTTCAATGCGTTGGTGCCTAGAATAACAAGATTGGTCAGTTGATGCATCTTAGATCTTAGGATATTATGTTTTAAAAAAGTAGGCTTCTTTTTATGTATTGCTTTATGTATAGTAAAATCTTGGAACATATGAGAGTTTAAAAATATTTTTTAAAAATTGAATTTTAGATAAAACAGTTTGATACAGAGTGATAAAAGAACTATTTTTCAGATTAGCGATGTGGCCTATGGGCCGCTTGTTTTTGCTTGTCAAGATTTTTGCATATGGCTTCCCTCCACTCTCCCGTGCATTGACTTGTTTGTTAAGGTGCTAGATGATCCATTGCTGACATTGAATTATTTGTTTTATTTGTTGAGGTGATAGATGAACCATTACTGACCTTGACTTTGTTGTTGTGCTAGATAAACCATGACTTACATTGACTCGTTTCTTGAGGTGATCCATTACTGACATTAAATTGTTCGGTGATGTGCTAGATGATCCATTACAAACATCGACTTGAACCATGACTTACATTGTCTTGTTTGTTGAGGTGTTAGATGATCCATGGCTTACACTGACTTGTTTAATGAGGTGCTAGATGCCACGGCTTACATTGACTTGTTTTTGAGGTGCAGGATGATCCATGGCTTACACTGACTTGTTTAATGAGGTGCTAATTGAACCATTACATACATTGACTGTTTGTTGAGGTGCTAGATGATCCATTTCTTACACTGACTTGTTTTGTTGATGTGCTAGATAATCCACTACTTTTAAATTCATTTGCTTGTTTAGGTTCAAGGTCAATCACGAGACGACCCCAGTGTAATAGTAGATGACTTTTTGACCCCTTGTTCTCCTGGAACCCCTGGGGCCATGAAAATGACTTGGACAGATGTGGAAGGAAATAAGCTTCTGGAGCCTACTGTATCAATGGTTTGTTAAATCGAATGGAGATACCATCACATCAAGTTTGATTTTTATTTACTTTGTACAACAAAAACAAGCATAGATTTGACACACACTATTTACTGGAATTTTAGGACTTATTTAAACAGTTTGGTACGTATAAAGTATAAAATTTGTTGTTGTTTTTTACAGGCTGATATGTTATTGTCATTATCAACATCTAAATCTAGAGTGAATAAAGCAGACCTAAAGAAACTGGAAGAATTCACCGCTGATTTTGGTCAAGAAGGATAGAAGGGGGCCCAAGAATTTTTGGGGGTCTTTTGTGTGCATACACCCAAATATCAAGAAAAGGCTAATCTGATCTAGAATACTGGCCTGTTTGTACATAAAATATCTGGTTATGCATAGTATTTTTGTGAGAGATTTGAATTGATTATGACTTGGATATCTACTGATAGACCTTATAATTTTTTTTTTACACCTCAGAAAGAATAAAATTAATAGATGATGAAAGTTATGGAAAGCCAAAGGGTTCAATTTTTAATCTACATAATAATAATTTTTTGTTTTTGCTTTATTCGTTAAATGTAAATTGAGAAATGTTGTACCAGTTGTAAATCGACATTTGTAAGAGTTAATGTGTTTCGGTTAATTGTTGATTAATCATCCGTTCGGTGCAAGTTTGACATTTTTATTTTTGTCCTTCGTAATTTGCATTTCTAGATTTGTAAGGTACTATTATGACGACAGGGGGCGAGAGCTGCATGTGCGTCGAATCTTATGGTAAACGGACTAGAGGAACCAAGGTATCATATCAGCATGTACATACATTAATTTATACCCGGTAGAATTAATTCCCGGATGCAAACCCATTTTTGAAAAACTCATTTTATGTATTTTATTACCTAAGCATATACATTTAGTTGCCAATTTTTCATTTGTCATTATTAATTAAAATCTTACTGAAAGAATGTCTTGTGCAGATCTGTCATGCGCGGATCTCTATGTTTAGGGTGGGGGTAACGGGATTCATGCACTCCGAAAAAAATTATTTAATTTACAAAGTAAAATTACCTAAAATAGAGATTGAATTCCCTCACCACTTCTGTCCCTCGGACCGTTCCTCTTCTCAAAAATGTTCTTGATCCGCGCATGAACACTGAAAACTAGCTATGAGTGTAGGAGGAGGACAGTTAATGTTCGTTTTTTAGTACATGTAACATTAATTTACGAAATATCCAACATGATAATAAATGAAATTTTACAATGTGAGGAATCATACACCCAAATTTTCACCAACAATTACCATTCATATGGAAATTGTCACACATTACACCCGTTATTACAACAGTGGTACATTGTAACCCAAATTGTGGAACAATTTACCACAAAATACAAAAAATAAAACTACAGTTTCAGCATTTAAAAATATGAATAGTAAAACACTGAATATGCAAAAATTATACAATTATGGTAAAAGATTAGAAAAAATTTGGCATTGTCAATTGAAAAATAACAGTAGTAACTTAGATAAGCTGATCTCTTCTCACATCACCTCATTGATTTATCACTATGTCAGAAGTGTCTGTTAGATGTGGAAGACTCTAAACACTGCTTTTTACAACGTCCATTTTATGCCCCACAATGGCAATTTCTATCTAAGTATAAGAATGACAATATCATACTAATCAAAGTACTGAAAGTACTGAAAAGCGCTAACCTAGCTTGGTTCTAAGAAAATTTACTGTGTGCAAGCGTAGGCGGAAATGAGCCTTATTGAAATTTTGGTTTATTTTTAATGAATATCAGTTTAAAGTATCGAAGGCCAGATTTCTTTAAATATATGTTACTTTCTGAAGATGATGTGAATTAAAGCTGAACACGACTTGTATATGGATACTTGCCTGAAAAAAGATATGTTAAAATCACAAATTATACCTTTTGAACAGTATTTTATCACAGTTTTTGACATTTTCTTGCAAAGAATCGATTTTATTTTAGCTTCTGAATACGCACTATATTTTTTCATCACTGCGTAGCATCCCGTGCTGATGTACGTAAGCCCCGCAAACCAATCGTATCTACTCGGCCATTTCCGTCACCCAGATAACTGGTTCCCTATACCCCCTACCAGTTTAAATGATGTATATTTTTGCTCATAGAGGGCAGTTATTCCTTGCACCGGAAATAGAAGTCTAACGACAATAAAGCGCTGAGCTATGCTTAGCGCTTTAAAAACAATGAAGAATCTACTTTTTTGTAAATGAAAAACTAACATTACAAAATAGCTTACTGCTATTTGACAAAATCCATTCTTATATCAAAACTACAACCAAGGTCAAGTTAGCCATGGTAACATTTATACACTGTATATGCAAATTGTATCAAAATGGGTAATTAATTTGAGTTTTGTTTTGTTTTTTCATTATTTTATTATTATTTCTTCTTCTTATTATTTTTCATCCCTTATTTTCTTTTCTTCTTTGTCTATTTGTTCTTCTTCCACAAGCTTTTCATCTGTCGGTTATCATTTATTTTTTATCATTATTTTCATTTTTTTTCTACTCAAAACTTAAGAATTTTTCTCTTGAAATTAATCAGTACATTTTATGATTATTATTTAATTATTGTTATCTTTTTAATAATAATTTTTTACCCTATTTTCTTTTTGTTTATTTTTTCTTGTGTTGTACCTCCTTCCAATGCTATATATGATATTAACCTATTATACAAAATTCAAATGTATGGCAATAATAATACATTCTGTGTAAAACTATATATTAATATTTTACCTTGTCTATAGGAGAGGACATATATAGGCATTGTGCCTATTGTTCGATCCGATTCATGTATCCTTATATACTCCAATAAAATACTTATTAAATAACTACATTTTGTATATTTAAATGTTCAAATCGGACATGAAATACTTTAGAAAGAATGAGATACTAGCTCATATATTTTGTTAAGGTGGCTCTATACACCCACAGTTTATTCCAATTTTCAATAGAAGACCAAAAAACATATACTTATTAAATATTAAAATGACGATAGGGATACTATAGGTATTTTAAAAGAATTTTTTAGTGTTTTTTCGTGTTTTTGTAAAATATTTTTTAAAAAGACAGCTATCAACAAATTGAGAGAAATTATTTTGTCATATGATGGATATTTCCTTCGGACACATAAAAAAAATATAACACTTCTTAACATTCAAAAATGTTATTATTGCAATTTTTTAAGTATTTCCCCAAAACATATTTTTTCATATTTTCTTACTCTGTTGACAAATCATCTGAAAAAGTTGCTTGATGTTATAAGAAAATGTATTTTAATAAATGTGAAATAAAAAATTGAATGAAAACAATTGCAAATAAACACAAAAAATATTTTAAATTTTATTTGGTATGAAAGTTCCTCATGTAAGGGTTATCGTCCCTAAGTCCCAAGGCCCAAACACCTTGGGGACTTTTCATTTCTGAGTTGAAGAAAATTTCCTAAATATAATGTTGGAATGATAAATACATGCATATTTCATTATAGACTTTGCCCTGTATAAGTGAATATATTCGCTTTAGTGCAAAACTAAGTCAAATAAATAAAGGGGAATATTGACTAGGCTAATAGGATTTATATATCCCAACCTGAGAGAAATTCAAAGCAACCCTCTCATCCCCGTTAGGTGTCGATATTAATGTGCATTGACGTATATTATAATTGAAATATTTTCACCTGTTTAGAATTTTCTTTCACTGTATTCAACCAAAAAATACGTTTTGGAAATTTTTGGAAAGTTAAAAAATTTATTGTTCTCAACGGGAATTGAACTCATGACCTACTGGTTTGTAGTGAACCCACTTACCCACTGTGCTACGGTGTAACATATCGATGATGCTATAAAGAAACTCTTTAAAAATTTTTACTTGATTTTATTGTTTATTTCGATAAATAATACCACACAACGTGAAGGTGTCACATACCACATTACTGGTAAGTAATGAATTTTCCAATTATCAAATTAAATCTATCCATTTAACAAATTTTTCAATATAGCGGTTCCCATACAATTCACCTCAGTTTAAATCAGCCAGTACCGGAAATGCATGTTTCCAGACTTACTTTTTTGCGTACCGCGTCATCAAAAAGTGGTGTATAGAGCCACCTTAAGCAATACACAAAATGTTTCAGCGTTACTAGCTAATTGATATTATTTCTTGAAATTTTTTTTATAACATATGGTTTCTAGGAGATATTTCAGCTTATTTGATAATACGTTACACTGAAGCTGGTTATGTTCATTTGCAGTTCTGAGTTTGTCACAATGATTACATGAGTTTTTAAATAAGGTACATTAAATCCAGTCTCTATTGAGAAGCGACGATTTTAGCGCGATTTAAAAAGAAACATTTGTGAGTGAAATATATAACTCTTCTATATATGTTTCCATGACAGAGCTTTTCTTTAAAATTCTATTCAGGACAGAAGAAACTTCAAGAGTACTGTACACCAATATACTTCAGAAGTGCTATGAATCAGATGTGGATAATAAAAAACTCTAAAGAATTATTATAAACTTTCAGGTCACAAAATCTAACAAAATTCAATAGCGGCATAACGTATGGTTTTTCAACTCTTCATACAACCATTCCCCATGACAAATTAAAATCTAGGCTTTTTGATATCATCGACAGTTGTTTCTTCAATAAACATGATAGTCGTAATTGGAAATCTAAAAAATTATTTTGTTAAAAACCATTCTGATTGCACACACAAGTACTCTGAAGTTGACATTAAAAAGATAGTTGAGTTTCTGAAAGACAACATCAATGTACTTTTTGGAAATCAAGTTTCCAACAAACTGTTGGAATTCTCATGGGTACAAATTGTGCCTTATTGTTAGCAGACCAGAATTTATTCAAAAAATTGTGTGTGAAAAAAATAAATCACTCGATGTGGCCTTCAACTCAACATTCAGGTATATTGACGACGTATTATCAGTTAACAATTGTTATTTCCATACTTAAGTCGACTCAATATATACCAGTGAACTTGAAATAAAAGATACCACTGAGTCTGCGTCATCTGTTTCATATTTGGATATTTTACTGGAAATGGACATTGATGGCAACCTAACAACAAAACTTTTTGATAAACGCAATGACCTCAATTTTTCTATCGTCATCTTTCCTTACTTATGTAACAATATACCTTCATCAACTGCATATGGTGTTTTTATCTCTCAGTTAATTCGATACACAAGGGCCTGCTCTTCCTATGAACAGTTTCTAAGGCGAGGCAAACTACTGACAAACAAGTTGCATGATAAAACAGGACTATCAACAGATTCGTTTGATAAGTTCTATGGTCGATACAACGACCTTGTCAGCAAATACAATCTTCCACTGGGTCGCATGCTGACTGACGTTTTTCATACTAACTGTTAGACCATAATTAATCATCTAATTGTCTCAGACTTTTCCGTTTTTCCCCGATTACGACAAAGAGCACACGGTGGGTATGACCGGTCAGCAGAGGATGCTCACTCCTCCATGGCACATGATCCTACCTCTATATTTTTAGAGAGGTCCATGTTGCTCTGCTTTGAATTTGTATATTTCGTTTTATGGATTTTTGAGATGGTTGACAGTTTGTTATTGTCATTTTTTTCATTCATTGTTCATAAACATTGTTTCATTAAAATAGGAAAAGTTCAGGAACAACGTCGGCTAATTTTTTGTTTTCCAAAGATCACCATACAAAATTATTTCCATTAAATAATGCAGGTTTAAAAAATATCTTAAAAGACGAGAGGATAAAAACTTTTTTATGAGTTAATAATGTGTTGTTTTTCCGTTGAAAGTGAGCAAGAAGGCTATGATGCTGGTCAAGTTGTTTTTAGCAAGCACGATTTTTTTTTACCTTTTTGCTAGCGCTCTCGAGCGCTAGCAACTACGTTAGTCTTTTTCACTGGAATACGCATGCTCGACTCCATAGTAGGGGATTCTGGGAATACAGTACTACTGTAGATAAATTGTACCATGTAAATTTCGTTTTATCATCTTCAGATGAAGTTTTGTCTTATATTGTAAATGTCAAAGATAACAGTAGCTTAGGTCTTATAATGCAAAGCTATTTTTAATATTATAATAAATAGCTAGCTTTATCTTAATTACTTCAAGCTCGGAAAAAAACTTCGGATATGTTTTCCGAGCTTGCCGGAAAGGCCCGAGAAGATACGATTGCTACAAAACAGAACCAACGGTTCTTGAAAATTTTCATCTCGAAATTGAAATTACAGTAGAATAAGATACATAATGATTAAGCAGTCAATGAGCTATGACATTGCCGATGTGAAGCCCACTCTAGATTCATAATTCTAAATTGAGATCCAACTCTAGCACAATTTCAGTACACCACTGTGCCTTCCTATTGTTAATTAATCGATTCAGAAATTTAAACCAATGTTTTAGAAATAAGCTTCTGTGTTTTATGATGGCTAAAGCGCTAGCTCACCAATCTTTTTAAAAGATAAGCTTGTACTAAATACATGTAATTTGCGTTACGATTAAAATACAATGAAAAAGGGAAGAATCTTTATCTAGTCTTAATCACTCCTAAGATTGCATCCACGAATTATTTCCATCGGGATGAGTAACCGTAGGTACATGTACATGTTGATATTATACGTGTACATTGGTTCTAAGCATAAGATTCGACGTAGCACGCGTCCCCTGTCGTCACAATGACACATTACCTTACAGATCTAGAGACAAAAAACAAGACTGACAGAAGTACAATTGTCAAACTTGCATTGAACGAATTACGATCCAACAAAATCAAAACCTGATGGTTCTAACAAATAATGAATTACAAATGATTATATATAATGTTCGAAGAATAACATATTTAACAATTAACGTTTCTTTATTAACATTGAATGTATAACGCATTTTAAAAAAAACAAATACATAATTACATAGATAGAATATGAACCCTTTGGCGTTCAATAGAAAGTACGTGTATAGTGTGATTAACTTGTGAGCAAAAGACAAAACGTTCCAAAAAATATCGCCCCCCCCCCCCCCCCAAAAAAAAAGAAGAAAAAAAAAGAAAAGAAAAAAGACAAAACAAAAAAAAGGATAAAAGGCAAGAAACTTATTTATACCTTGTAATATTTTCAGGCGTTGGAAAATATACAATAAGAACGCTGAGTTCCCCAAACACGTGTGTCATTATTGAAACACTCGGAAGTGCTATATAACAAGATACGGGGTTCACATAAAACATCGCATGACCAATGTGTCGTAACAGGGGTATTATCAAAATACAAAATCAATATTATTAAATCTCCCCTTTTTTAAAAGAATGCAGGGTCGTGCTGAAAGAAATACAATAAAGCACATACATATATAAATACACAGTTTACAAAGACAGGATAGAACGAGGCTTTACCACACGACCAGACCGAGTCACACGAGGTTCAGATTAACCAGTACTTGCTGGGACACTATTTGAAGTTTTAGATTTTGGATCACCCGTATACGAATTGTCTGAATTTATAGTGGGAATTGCCAAAGGTGGGCCTAGGACCTCAGTAGGGCTCTGACTAAATTGAATACGCTACTGAAATAAATTTGCCAGTCAACTCCTCTTTAAGCACTGAAAGAATATCATGACAAGTTTTAGTTGACTTGCAGGGAGTTTTAATTAATGATTTTTTTATGTTCTTTATTTTATTTTTTTGTGTATTCATCATATCCGCAGCCATGCATTATGTGTAGCATAGTGAAGTAAATGTATAATGTGTAACGTTGTGTGTGAGCACTTTTTCTACCATACCTTATGTTGTTTGTACGCGTTTTACAAATGTTGTGTAATAAATTTTTTTTATATAAATTCAGCCCTTACCTCGAAATACACATGTTGAATCCTCCAATCTTTTGATCATAGGTATTTCAAATTTGTATTTGTCTTTTTACAGTTTAAACTTAAGCTCTTTCGTAAATAGATATGTCGTGGTAAACATTAAACACGTGTTTGCTGATTACATGTTATTGCATTACTTTAGGCCTTTCTGGTTAGTGATAACATTTTTAATTGCATTTTTAATTCAAAAGAATTTTTGACGTAATGTTTTAGATTCACTGAGATAGCCCACTGCATCAAGGCATTACAAGATTGTGATGTTAATGTTTTGTAAAATTCTTTATACTGTATTAGGGATGACAAGCTTTAACCGGTTTTCGGTTACTCGGTCAAAACGAAGGTTACAGCAGGCACGTAGCATCGTAACACTTCAAGTTCACTGTTTATTTCCTTATTTTTAATTCAATTTTTAAATGGTCACAGAAAAGTGGGGGGACTCCATGTTAATTCAATTTTTTGTATGTTTATTAAAGAAAAATCTTCGCTGCACAAAAAACTGGGGGAGGGGGGGGGGGGCAGCCCCCCAGCCACCCCCCCCCCCCCCCCCCCCGATGCTACGTGACTGAACAGGTTACAAAATCAGTAATCGATTTGGTTGGATATCATTATAGCCCAATAATTAACGTATTGTAGAACCCGATATATAAATCTATAACATCATATTTACTGATTTAGATTTTTGAAAATCATATTAGAAATAAATATTTGCTTATTTTGCCTGTGCGAATTTTATTTTTCTTATGCATTGTGCTATCTCTCGTAATCAAGTCATTTTCTGCTGAATTTTTATACTATTTCAAGGTATCTTAGTGAATATATGTAACATTCAAACAACTACTTCTTTATTTATTTATGTATTTATTTATTTTTACCTTCGTACGAATATTTTTTAAAAGTTGCCTTTTATTGCCAAATGGTTTGAAATTTCAAATTCTTAAAATAGTGATTATATTTTGAATGTGATATACTTTTATCCACATTGCTAATAAAAGATGTGTCCCAAAAACGAGCACCTGTTTTTTTTTTCTGCAGGGGCTACACATGGTAGATGCTAACTATGTATGTCACACCTTACAAGCGTCTGTAAGAAACTTCTCGTAATGGCGAACTGGCGGGCGATGCATCAGTTGTAGATCTGGTGACATTGTGAAGTGTCCACATCAAAGGACCCGTCGCGTTCCGAGAAATAAAAACCGACACCCCCTGGCAGAGACCACGCCCAATAGCGGGATCTCTCAGGATAGTGTCAAACACAGCGCAATTAAACTCAAGCGCCATTACACTTTTTATGATACAATGTTCATTTTGGTATTCTTGTTAAATCTAATATTTAAAACATAAAATTTCATGTTTATATATCTATGTTTAACGAAAATAACTGTATGATATTAGTAGATTAATTGATAGCGCAGAAATTGGCAAGTATACAGAACGTCTACACTGCTTCAACATGAGAGAAGAGTCTCGCCCTCAGCTATATCAGCCTCGTCCCTATTTATGTCCATATGTTACTGTAGATGTGGAAAAAAGCAGAGCCTCTGCAATCTTTGCTTTCACGCCTTTATTTGTATAACACATGGCTGAATTTTCCAGCGTGACGGTTTGTGAAAGAAATTTTTAACGTCCAAGGAGTGCTCTTCGTCACCAAAACGTGAGTACTACGTTTAACATTGAAGATAAGATATTGATTTGACTTTGACTGAATGATTGATCATATCAGCTTTTATATATATATATATATATATATATATATATATATATATATATATATATATATATATATATATATATATATATATATATATATATATATATATATATATATATATATAGATTAAAGTAGTTTTTTCTGATAACAAAATCATCATGTAATGCATTTCTACAACAAAATATGTTAAGAAAACTAAGCAAACTTGATCAGGATTCAATGGGTGTTAGTTTCTTGTCTTAAGTTGTTCAGTGCGTTGTATATAAGTGATTCAGAGTTCTAAAGTGAATTAATGTATGCCACCTATTTGAAGGAAAAAGGCAAATTAAAACAAAGTGTTTAACCATGATCATTCAATTGTCGGTCAATTTTATTGCGTGGAATTCAATTCATTTTGATCATCGTAAAAAAGTTTTGTTGTATTTTTTTTTATTGATTTCTTTTCTCCAATAAAACTACCCAGTGAACAAAAGTAAAAGTATGTTGTCTTGTTTGGGGAGGTGGAACACCCTGTTCAAATTGTAATACGATTTCTTTTGTTCTAAGCCCCAGGGTTTTTTTGTGTTTTGATTTGTTTTTGGGTTTTTGGGGTTTGTTGTTGTTGTTGTGTGTGTGTTTTTTGTTTTTTCTATTTTTAGAAAAACATGTGAATTTTGCATTCCGTACCAAATGTTGTTTAATTGACCTATGCATCATGTATCTTTTAGATACAATATTACATAATTAAATTGCCAAAGGAATTGATTATCCTGATAACGTATTTAGATTTTAATAAAACAGATGACATACGAGACTTGGAGTCCTAACAGGCGATTTAAGCCGCCTTCATACAGCGACTACCGTCGTTTGCGAGATGACAGACTTGGTGGAAGCATGTACAATGATACTGGATTTAACCGGGTTCCCTCCTTCCGGAATCGAGCCTACAACATTCCTGTACACATCGACATAAATCCGACTATGTCGAACCCTCGGTCGACCGACAATGTTATTCCTGTAAACATCGACAGAAACCCCTCCCGCTCGGCCGACACTTTTATTCCTGTTAACATCGATAGGACTTCAACTGTGTCGAACCCTCGCTCGACCGACTCTTTCATTCCTGTAAACATCGACAGAACTCCTGCAGTGTCGACTCCTCGTTCGACTGAGCCTTTTGTTCCCATAAACATCGAAAGATCGCCAGTTACAGCTGTAAACCATGGCACGGCCCCTTACTACTCCAATCCATCGACTAGACCGCTAGAAAATGGAGGACCTACTTTTTCAAGGGAACCAGCTGTTTCTTGTATTTATCATTTTTACAAAATATAAACGTGGAAAGTTTTACGTGTAGGCAAAATATTATCACTTCACGAAAATCGTTGCTAAATGATATAACCATTGTAAACTAAAGCACAGTGTGTTTTTTTTACAATTACTTCAAATTTATTTATTGAGTCATATTTCTATCAAAACTTAACTTCGTAAAACTATCTACGTTTGAAATATTTAAAACATTAATATTTGTTGGTGATTTATATAATGTTTAATAACAGTCATGTAAGACTTTGTTGGAATAGTCGACAGATTTCCTCGACCTACCTATGACGATGATTATGACGCAGCGGACGATGACGTGTCCTCAAACCGCGCCAGGGTCTCGGCGATAGACATTCTGAGCGAGGAGAATAGCAGGCAGCACCACACCGAGAAATATGACGCGGTGCAGGCTGGTGGCCTCGTGGTCAGGAGAGGACAACCCTTTAACCTTATGCTGCAGTTCGACCGGAAGTTTAGTCTGAAGAAGAACACTCTCAGACTGGTATTCAAAACAGGTACAATAGAATACAGAATCGTTAACGGGTAAATACAGTCTTTGGAACACTCAGAATATCTTTTTAGAAAACCCAACAAGTGCTAAGGAAGGTTTACACAATTCACATATTTTATAAAAAGTGATTCATTTTTGTATCTGCTGTAGGTTCGAATCCCAAACCAGGTAAGGGTACACATATTCAATGCCTGCTGCAGTCGGAGAGGAGAACCACAAGTTCCAGCGAATGGACAGCTGTCCTTAAGAGTCGCCACAAGGAAAATGGCGTCGTTGTTTCAGTGACGCCTCCTGCTGACTGTATTGTCGCAGAATGGCGGCTCACTGTGGAAAATATCGTGTCCAATTCTGTGAAACCTAGAGCTGTGAAGTACACTCTGAGAGAGAGCATATTCATTCTGTTTAATCCTTGGTGCAGAGGTACTATATCATAAGCATTTACAATTTAAATTTTGAATACCTTACATGTTTGTATTTTTCTCAACCGATTCAAATTTCTTTATTTTCTTTATTTCAAACTCCATGGTTGTTGAATTAACAGAGGATGATGTATACTTTCCGGATGTGAGCAAATTGGACGAATACGTGTTAAACGACAGCGGAGTAATCTTCAACGGCGACGCGAAATACGTGGGACAGAAACCGTGGTTTTATGGCCAGGTGAGTTGTATGTACTGATGCTGCCGCATACAAGTGTTCCACTTAAGTTTTGAACAAGCTGGTTGTATTATGTTTACATGTTATCTATAAAAACTATCATTTACAGTATTTAATATTAAAACCATCTTCGCTGGCCAATAGTGTACGATCCACTCCGCTCCTACACGTTGTGGAGGAGAGGAGTGCGTCGTAGGCTCTTGGCTAGCTAAGATGTATTGAAACATAAAACGATTCCTTAGTTTGAAAATTCCGCGTTCAGTTATAAATATTGAATTATAATGTGCACACGATTCTAAAACTGAAACTTTATAGCAGTTTGAGACGGGGATCCTTGAAGCCTCCCTGTTCTGTGTTCAGTTGGGATTTGACTCGAAGTTTGGATACGCCATGTCCAACCCTACCCGAGTGTCAAGAATCATTTCTAAGATCGTAAGCATCGATTTCAATTCTTATCCAATTTAAATCTTGACCACATGATCAAAATTGGAAATTCAAGATACATGTATTTATACTAGTACCGGCATATGACCGATTCTCGAGCAAGTACCAGTTTATTTATCACACTCCAGTTTATTTATCACACTGCAATGAAAAACAATTTAACTCTCAAAATTACAAGGAGGTGGTGGCAATAATCGGTAATGGGCGAGAAATGGTCATTACCAGTACATGTATAAGCTATGACTGATTCAAATACCACAAAACAATGCATTTGAAATATTAGTTTAAACGTTTAAACGTTTTTACCTAACTAAAACTGAATTTTTATTATTTTCCGTGAAGGTAAACTTTAATCAGGACAATGGCGTGCTGGTCGGAAACTGGAGCGGAGACTACAGTGGGGGAAAGAGTCCCTCCTCTTGGAACGGAAGTGTGGCCATACTGCGCCAGTTTGTCTCCTCAAAGAGGCCCGTCAAATGGGGGCAGTGCTTCACATTCGCAGGAATCGTGACAACCAGTAAGAACAATTAGCTATAATAAAGTAAAAGAGATCGCGCTTCTGTTCTTTGAACTGTTCAATCTGATCAATCGATTTGAGAAATGAAATACATGTACGGTAATGGAAACCTATCGATACTAATGTGGATAAAAGTACACTGTAATGAATACATACTTTCATCGGTTTAGAATTTTCAAATTTTACAATATTTTAGTAAAACAATGCATTAAAAAGTTTAAGAAAGGTATAGGTCTAAGTGGGATTTGACTGAACTCATGACTGACAGCTTTGTAGTTAACGCTCAAACCTATTTCGCTACGTTCTAAGTAACAATATCTGGAAAGAAAAAAAAATCAACATCCTTTCATTTTATTTTTATCAGTCCCCACCGGTTTAACCGTTTGGCCGAGCTCTACAAATTCTCTGTCTCTACACGGTTTTTAGTTTGTATCTATACGATTTCAGTTTGCCGAGCTCTAGGGATCCCCTGTCTCTACATGGTGTTAAGTCTGTATCTATACGGTTTCAGTTTGCCGAGCTCTAGGGATCCCCTGTCTCTACACGGTGTTAAGTCTGTATCTATACGGTTTCAATTTGCTGAGCTCTAGGGATCCCCTGTCTCTACACGGTGTTAAGTCTGTATCTATACGGTTTCAGTTTGCCGAGCTCTAGGGATCCCCTGTCTCTACATGGTGTTAAGTCTGTATCTATACGGTTTCAGTTTGCCGAGCTCTAGGGATCCCCTATCTCTACACGGTGTTAAGTCTGTATCTATACGGTTTCAGTTTGCCGAGCTCTAGGGATCCCCTGTCTCTACACGGTGTTAAGTCTGTATCTATACGGTTTCAGTTTGCCGAGCTCTAGGGATCCCCTGTCTCTACACGGTGTTAAGTCTGTATCTTTACGGTTTCAGTTTGCCGAGCTCTAGGGATCCCCTGTCGGACCATCACCAACTTCTCCTCCGCCCACGACACGGACGGAAACATCAAGATCGACATCTATGTGGACGCCAATCGGAGAGAGGTGGTGCCCCCGAGCCAACCCAGGGAAAGCATCTGGTGAGTTGTCAGTCAGGTATCGCATTGCATTACTTAGACAGTACCTGATACCTAGTAATTGATATATTCTGAAACAAGATACAAGTGTGTTTTCCAGTGCAGTAAATAATTTTGCAGATCAAGAACTATTTGGTTTTTTTTTTGATGACGCATTGTTTGCAAAAGAGACAAAAACAAAATCAGTTTATCTGAAGGCATTCCTTTGTAGCGTAGCTAAAACTTTTACAAATTTTGCTTCGAGGATGCACGTGGAGAAAACTGGATAAATTAATGGCGTCAATTCAATTCCATTGTATAAAAACAGTTGGTGTATAATTAACAGGACAAGGTTGTAGTTGACCATGTTTAGTAGTATATGTATATTTATACATGAAGTGATTCATGTTCCCCTGTTGTAGGAATTTCCATTGTTGGAACGAGGTATGGATGGAGAGACGCGATCTTCCGACAGGTTATGGTGGATGGCAAATCATCGACGCCACCCCACAAGAGGAGAGCTCTGGTATATGAAACATTAAAAGTGAATAACGGAAGGAATTGAATTTCCTTCCCAGTGGTTATTGTTATAGCTTATTTTTACAGATTATGATATAATCTACATGTGCTGGTATATATAGAAACTTTCTTATGTTTATATTTAAGCACATTTACATGTACATGTATTTGTAAAACGTAAATGAAAATTAGTACTTGAAGAAACCAAACAATCATTTTTTTCAAAATTTTGAGAAAAAAAAAATATGTAAAAACTTTTATATCAACCTTACCATCATTACAAAGTATTCAACAGCTGTAAAAAAAATGAACTAATCTTTTCTGTCTTAATACATCACACCTACCCTACTACTTTCAGGTTTCAGCCAGTGTGGTCCGGCATCATTGAAGGCCATTAAAGAAGGCAGGTGCGAGCTCCTGTATGATACACCCTTTGTATTTGCGGAAGTAAATGCCGACAAAGTAGTGTGGGCTCGAGGGGAAGGAGGAAAATGGTCCATTGTCAGTCTTGACCCGTCAGCGTGAGTATCGATTTAAAAACCAAGAAAGTATCTATCCCAAACAATTGTTTCGATTTCATGAACTATATACGCCCATTTGATGTTTCAATGGACTTTCAGAATAGGTAAAAAGATCAGCACCAAAGTTCCAGATGGACTTCCGGTGAGAGGCGGAGGAGCAAGAATCCGCGAGGACATTACAGACGAATACAAATTCCCTGATGGTACATCACTGCTAAATAAAACACTTTTAATGCATGTTAAAACGTTTATTTTTAAAGTAAAATTTGCATTTCAGCTTCCTTACGAGAGAGACTGGCTGTGAAGAAAGCAAGTCGTGCTCGAGATGCTGGAGCTCCATACATCAACGAAAAGAGCGTGGCAAGTGCTTTCTTGCCGACTCTAAAAATAAATCAATAAAGTGAATTCAAACGAACGTCAAAGTATAAATGTATAGAAAAAAAGTGTTCAAAAGACTATTAAAGACAGTTCAAATTAGTTTAGCTCTTTTAAAAATACCAGTTAATAGAAAATCCACCTAAAAACCTCAATGACTTACATTTTAATTGATGAAAGTTTTGAATAATTTTTTTTTACCATATTCGCAATCATATGTAAACCTTTTTAATAAAAAAAAATTGATCAAACCGAATGACATTTCATGTTTACCAATGGATTTGATACTCTAGGAAGACGTGCGCTTCCACGGTTTTGTGGACAGGAACTACGTCACTCTGGGCCAGGATTTCGTCGTGAGTTTCTCCTTCACCAACACTGGGGCCGCGACAAGGACCATCAGCGCCAGGATGCTGTGTGAGACCGTGCAGTACACTGGGGTGCGGGACCGAATCGTGAAACAGCAATCCTACCAGCTCCCGGTGTCCCCCAGATCAAGTCAGTTACTTCACACTAATATTGTTCATTACGTCATTTCTTGTTGTCTTATTCAGTTTTCTATTTCAATAAAGATTACTTACATGTACACATACAGAATAAAAGCACGGATATTTGCTCCACAAATTGATGCACAGATAACTGGATTCTTTGTACACCCGAGGAAAAACAAAGGATTGATAATGAGTTATTCTCTCCTTATTTAGTTTTTAATTAATTAAACACGCACATAAAATTTGATAAGGTTGATTGAAAAGATATTCAGCATTTCCTGCCAAGAAATCGCATTTTTTCTTGACAATGTGATTAAGCTTTAACAGCAAATTACACCTTAAAGAGTTGTCTAACTTATCAGAGAGCAAGGGGCCCTTAAACAAAACTTTAACTCTTTACAGACGGTGAAATGTCTATGGAGGTTCCAGCATCCGATTACTTGCACAAAGTCAACGAAAACGCGACCTTTAAAGTCTCTGTGGTAGCAGAGGTATTAGAGACTGGCCAGTTGGTCACATGGGATGATGAATTTCGACTTCTCAAACCGGAAATGGAAATTGAGGTACAAGTTTTGCTTGTCGCAAAAATCATTTTCGTAGCTTTAAACTTTAGTTCTACTGAAAAATGCAAGTTTACAGACTGTGGACCAACAATTCCCCTATTCAATATCTAAAGTTATCAAAATTCCATCACCTTGTTTTAGAAAATTAGAACAGCATACGTTTGTGTGTACAGTAAATTGCAAGCTATCTGCATGCTTGCAGCTGCAGCTCTACAGTCTTTCAACCCCAATTTTCTTGTCAGTAATGCTACACTTCAGCATTTGGTTAACGATTTTTCGCAATTTCTTCTCATTCTCTGGTATTTATAAGCTTTGTATAAATAGCGTGTTTTAGCTTGTTTATTGGTGTGCTGATACTGGAGAAATCTCTATTTCTGGATCCCGCTTCACTGTTGTCTATCAGTTATTATTTGAGGCCACACAGTTTCTAACGGAATTATTGAATGCTTACCTGCACGCTATTGGTTTATTCCACTTAGAGATGTGCTATCTATCATTGTAGGTTCTCTCATCTTCCGTGGAGGTAAACAAGCCATTCCAATGTCGCCTGAGGTTCCAGAATCCATTGAATACTATACTGAGGAACTGCTCTATAAGTGTAGATGGACCGGGTATTGACGGAGAGTTCGACCAAAGGATCAGGTCAGAACTTGCATTATCATTCAAATACAGTGCAACGATTCAATTTAAAAGATATTTTACAGTCGATTTAATCGTTGTTGATTTGTGGAGTTTGATTTAAAAAATAGCACAAAGAACGTTAAAAATTACACAAATGATACAAAGAAACTGCTTAGATATGTATAACAAACTTTATTTACTTACATGTAATTTAAACAAATTAATGTTAATGTTTTTACCTTGGCCATTGTACCTTTACTTTTTCTATTTCATTACATACCATGATTAAAAACTTTGTTTTTAAACATGATTATTACCAATAAAGACAGGCGAAGTTAATTCAATTGCGTCGAAATTTTTAAACATCGATTTTTTAACCATTATTAACACTGTGTCTTGCTACCAGCTCGGACTGAAGAAACACCATTATAATTCTTTGCATATTGCAACACAATTGTACTGCTGTGCGAGGTCTTAAATATATTCTTAAGTTATTTACAATTTCGATTTCTAAAGTGATGTGGCACCCAAAACTGAATGGGTAGCGGAAATGACGATGACCCCCAAAACAGCTGGCCGGAAGCAGATCACAGTGACCTTTAATAGTGACGTCATAGACAACGTCAGTGGATCAGCTGATGTCATGGTGTCGACATCTTCACAGAAGCATGGGCACTTGTTCCATTGTTTTTAGACAGAATATGATGTTAACCATTTATTCTTTTACTCACCACTTTACATATCACTTGGGTTTCTTGTACATGATATTTAGATAAACAAATACAAAAGCAACTATAACACTAAACTTTTTATTGACAATTTGTCCATATCAATAACCTAATTTAAAGCGATGATACAGAAAAAGAACCGAAATAAATATTTGTCGTTTTACCATTATAGAAGAAATTGAAAGCAATGATAACAAAGGGAAATTTGTATATATTTGTGTATTTGTATGTTATTATTATGCATTATCATATTATATTTATCTTATCAAAGATGCGTTTTACATGATTAAAATAACTCCAAACCAAGCTTGTTTTTAAATCACGTAATTACACTATATCATCATTGATAAAGAAAATAACGATGACAATTCTTAACCTCGGTCTATTTCTAGCATTCAATATCGCAAGTTAAGGTTGTTTCCTAATTTTAAAATTTTTAAAATTTATGATTGTCAAAAAATGATTCCATCTGAATGTGCACACTCCTATGGATAACAGTTTAGCCGTGACTGGATTCCGTACGCCTTGCATACACAGTTATTGTATGTCCGTCCTCCGACCACTGCCGGAAACCCGCGTTCCCCCTGTTGTCTACAGTTATCGTTCTTGTCTTTACATACTACAAATTTACAAGATACAACGTTAATTGACATCTTATGACATTACTTGAATTCTGTGAAGACTTTACACTGATATACTTACGAAGTTTTTGTGTTGAGATACGATAGACCCCTTTAGTATAGGCGCATTTCAGACGTAAACACACTTTGTTAGGTTTGTACAAATAATCCCACTCCTCGCCAACTTCTCGGCAATTCCCGTCCAAGTCTCTGCAAGCTAGAAACAGTGTCTTTTCGTTGTAATCTAACTATTTCATATAACATTCTAACAATTTCTTGTTTTATTTTCGATTCAAGTTTGAATAATATAAATTTCTGTCAATGATAAGCCTAATGTTAGATTATAAAGTAGCAAATTATTTTTTTTAAACCAGAAGCAGACTCCTTACCTCCCTTTAGCAGTTTGTAGGCAGGTCGATTTGAGGTCTTGTCCAGAATACAGCCGTAGTTGAGGCACCCACTCCTCATTTCTTTGAAGCCAATCTCTAGACACTTGTTATTCACAGAACAACCTAGTACGACAAAAATTGAAAAATTCAACTAAAAGTTCTATTATAATATCAATACTCTAGCATTGGAACTATTTAAACTACTTACGCAGGAAGCAAGAACCTACAAATGCATCATGTATACTAGTATACTTTTGAAACAAATTGAGTGACTAACAAAACCATATTTATTTCCTTTAAATATCTATTTAATCAAGATATGCAAAGCAATACATAATATTGTTTGTCTTCCTTAGATGTGCTTGTATAAGACTAGTATATATTACAGTACTATCTAAATATCATAGCGCCTTGTTATAGCGATGTTTCTGTTACATGTATAAGTGTGACCTTATCAGTTTGATCAGTGTTAAATGTGTACCATTTTGTTTTTCTAGTACATAAATACTCAAATGTGAATCGTGCCTGATGAGAACTGTACATTTATGAATAAATTGTATCTGGAAGATTTAAGATTAATTAATGGCAATGACTGTTACCTCGTAGTTTTGCTGAGACAGAGCGAGAGTATCCCTTGTTGGACCTGTTGACCACACACTGCCTCTCCAGACAGCCCGAGTCCCACTTCTCTCCTCCCCGGTAACACACCCCGCCCACCTCACACCCTACAATGTATCAATGTCATCTAATAAAGCACAGGTATCAAACACAAATCCCGCCCACCGCACACCCTACAATGTATCAATGTCATCTAATAAAGCACAGGTATCAAACACAAATCCCGCCCACCGCACACCCTACAATGTATCAATGTCATTGACTGAAGCAGATATCAAAACACAACCCTGCCCACTGCACACCGTACAATGAATAAATCATATGTATCAAAACACAAACCCCATCATTGCACATTCTTCGATATATCTCAGTCAATGAATGAAGCAGGTATCAAAACACGAACCCCGCCTACCGTACAGCCTTCAATTACCAATGTCAAAAAGAACTGTGATCTAACTACCGGATGATGGATACAGCGAAGTATTTTTAGAGTATGGAATGGTCGGGGCCATTTAGACTTTATTAATTTCCACAGAAAAAAGGAGAGCTTTAGTATAAAGCAAAAGAATACTAGGTATATGGAAAACCCTTAAATTTTACACTAAAATACATGGTATTTATCTACTAGTATATTGAGTATAGTTTACTGCGCTTTAAGTTTTATAATATTTCAAAATTTCAGGTAGATGTACATGTATATCTGATTCGTTGATCACCCAGCCTCCTTAAGTAAAGCCGATCATATATATCCCATAGAGTAAAAATGTAAGTAGAAAAATTAATGTTTATCAAAGTTGCGGGTGTCATTACCTACGTCTACGATTTTTATCTGGGGTATGACTCGGCCATTTTGGTTTGAAATCCGACACCCATAGGTTACACAATTGCCGGGGTTGGTCCAATTGCCACCATCTTTTCTGCATTCATTTTTGTCAAAGCATCCTGTATGTTATATCAAGGAATTAATATAATACATGTAAAATGATATAGAAGAGAGATATAAAAAAAATCAATTTTGATTATCTTTTTATCATTAAAGTAAGCTTCACGTTGCTTTGAAAATACTTACAAGCCGTAAATTGTTTTGGTTAAAAACCATCGGCGTTTATCAGTAAATGGATCATCGGCTGGCCTTCCATATTATTTTTTAAAAAACCTATTTTCCACTCATTTTCACGATATTATAACAGATTAATGACACAACCTTTGTACCTACCGTTGGCGGTGTTCTTCAGCTCCGCTCTGCCATTGTTGGACACACACCTGATGTTGTTACAGTTCTTTCCCTCGCCCTGACTCCCCACTGCAATACAATTACCGTCCTTGTCTTTGCAGTCTGCAATAAACCCATCATTAAATTATCTCCCAGCCCTCTTTGAAGATCATTTAATTAAAAACCAACGAAGTTTTTCTGATTCCTACTTTAGAGATGACCTCTTTTGGTTATTTTTGTTTGAAAGTCTAATTAGTGTTATCCCTCTCTGTTCAGACCTTGACTGTAGACGGCCATCTCGGAGCGCCTGAACTGTCCCTTCTTGAAGACACGACAGACGTAGTGCGTACAGTCAAACTGTCTGATCTCGGTCTCGTTTATACATCCGTCCTTCCACTTGCAGCCTTATGGATACAAAATCAAGTAAGCCACGTTTTAGTATCATGTTTAATTTACACAATTTTATTGGTTAAAATTAGATCACATGACACTCGGTAAACCTCCCATTAACATTGCATGCAATTCTGTATCTCGCGAAAAAAAGGAAGACATGATACAAACGAACAGGATTAATTTTAAGAGAGTTACTATATGTTCACTATGAATAGCCAAAACAACATGTTTACTGTCGTATTTCCATTTAAAGGCTAATTAGCTGTTAAATGATGACAACCATTTTTCTCCACAATCTCATCTGCATTGGAATAGGCAGTACTGACCGCTAAAATATTTACATTTAATTTTTGTACCGAGAGAAACCGTGGATGGCAAATCATCGACGCCACCCCACAAGAGGAGAGCTCTGGTATATGAAACATTAAAAGTGAATAACGGAAGGAATTGAATTTCCTTCCCAGTGGTTATTGTTATAGCTTATTTTTACAGATTATGATATAATCTACATGTGCTGGTATATATAGAAACTTTCTTATGTTTATATTTAAGCACATTTACATGTACATGTATTTGTAAAACGTAAATGAAAATTAGTACTTGAAGAAACCAAACAATCATTTTTTTCAAAATTTTGAGAAAAAAAAAATATGTAAAAACTTTTATATCAACCTTACCATCATTACAAAGTATTCAACAGCTGTAAAAAAAATGAACTAATCTTTTCTGTCTTAATACATCACACCTACCCTACTACTTTCAGGTTTCAGCCAGTGTGGTCCGGCATCATTGAAGGCCATTAAAGAAGGCAGGTGCGAGCTCCTGTATGATACACCCTTTGTATTTGCGGAAGTAAATGCCGACAAAGTAGTGTGGGCTCGAGGGGAAGGAGGAAAATGGTCCATTGTCAGTCTTGACCCGTCAGCGTGAGTATCGATTTAAAAACCAAGAAAGTATCTATCCCAAACAATTGTTTCGATTTCATGAACTATATACGCCCATTTGATGTTTCAATGGACTTTCAGAATAGGTAAAAAGATCAGCACCAAAGTTCCAGATGGACTTCCGGTGAGAGGCGGAGGAGCAAGAATCCGCGAGGACATTACAGACGAATACAAATTCCCTGATGGTACATCACTGCTAAATAAAACACTTTTAATGCATATTAAAACGTTTATTTTTAAAGTAAAATTTGCATTTCAGCTTCCTTACGAGAGAGACTGGCTGTGAAGAAAGCAAGTCGTGCTCGAGATGCTGGAGCTCCATACATCAACGAAAAGAGCGTGGCAAGTGCTTTCTTGCCGACTCTAAAAATAAATCAATAAAGTGAATTCAAACGAACGTCAAAGTATAAATGTATAGAAAAAAAGTGTTCAAAAGACTATTAAAGACAGTTCAAATTAGTTTAGCTCTTTTAAAAATACCAGTTAATAGAAAATCCACCTAAAAACCTCAATGACTTACATTTTAATTGATGAAAGTTTTGAATAATTTTTTTTTACCATATTCGCAATCATATGTAAACCTTTTTAATAAAAAAAAATTGATCAAACCGAATGACATTTCATGTTTACCAATGGATTTGATACTCTAGGAAGACGTGCGCTTCCACGGTTTTGTGGACAGGAACTACGTCACTCTGGGCCAGGATTTCGTCGTGAGTTTCTCCTTCACCAACACTGGGGCCGCGACAAGGACCATCAGCGCCAGGATGCTGTGTGAGACCGTGCAGTACACTGGGGTGCGGGACCGAATCGTGAAACAGCAATCCTACCAGCTCCCGGTGTCCCCCAGATCAAGTCAGTTACTTCACACTAATATTGTTCATTACGTCATTTCTTGTTGTCTTATTCAGTTTTCTATTTCAATAAAGATTACTTACATGTACACATACAGAATAAAAGCACGGATATTTGCTCCACAAATTGATGCACAGATAACTGGATTCTTTGTACACCCGAGGAAAAACAAAGGATTGATAATGAGTTATTCTCTCCTTATTTAGTTTTTAATTAATTAAACACGCACATAAAATTTGATAAGGTTGATTGAAAAGATATTCAGCATTTCCTGCCAAGAAATCGCATTTTTTCTTGACAATGTGATTAAGCTTTAACAGCAAATTACACCTTAAAGAGTTGTCTAACTTATCAGAGAGCAAGGGGCCCTTAAACAAAACTTTAACTCTTTACAGACGGTGAAATGTCTATGGAGGTTCCAGCATCCGATTACTTGCACAAAGTCAACGAAAACGCGACCTTTAAAGTCTCTGTGGTAGCAGAGGTATTAGAGACTGGCCAGTTGGTCACATGGGATGATGAATTTCGACTTCTCAAACCGGAAATGGAAATTGAGGTACAAGTTTTGCTTGTCGCAAAAATCATTTTCGTAGCTTTAAACTTTAGTTCTACTGAAAAATGCAAGTTTACAGACTGTGGACCAACAATTCCCCTATTCAATATCTAAAGTTATCAAAATTCCATCACCTTGTTTTAGAAAATTAGAACAGCATACGTTTGTGTGTACAGTAAATTGCAAGCTATCTGCATGCTTGCAGCTGCAGCTCTACAGTCTTTCAACCCCAATTTTCTTGTCAGTAATGCTACACTTCAGCATTTGGTTAACGATTTTTCGCAATTTCTTCTCATTCTCTGGTATTTATAAGCTTTGTATAAATAGCGTGTTTTAGCTTGTTTATTGGTGTGCTGATACTGGAGAAATCTCTATTTCTGGATCCCGCTTCACTGTTGTCTATCAGTTATTATTTGAGGCCACACAGTTTCTAACGGAATTATTGAATGCTTACCTGCACGCTATTGGTTTATTCCACTTAGAGATGTGCTATCTATCATTGTAGGTTCTCTCATCTTCCGTGGAGGTAAACAAGCCATTCCAATGTCGCCTGAGGTTCCAGAATCCATTGAATACTATACTGAGGAACTGCTCTATAAGTGTAGATGGACCGGGTATTGACGGAGAGTTCGACCAAAGGATCAGGTCAGAACTTGCATTATCATTCAAATACAGTGCAACGATTCAATTTAAAAGATATTTTACAGTCGATTTAATCGTTGTTGATTTGTGGAGTTTGATTTAAAAAATAGCACAAAGAACGTTAAAAATTACACAAATGATACAAAGAAACTGCTTAGATATGTATAACAAACTTTATTTACTTACATGTAATTTAAACAAATTAATGTTAATGTTTTTACCTTGGCCATTGTACCTTTACTTTTTCTATTTCATTACATACCATGATTAAAAACTTTGTTTTTAAACATGATTATTACCAATAAAGACAGGCGAAGTTAATTCAATTGCGTCGAAATTTTTAAACATCGATTTTTTAACCATTATTAACACTGTGTCTTGCTACCAGCTCGGACTGAAGAAACACTATTATAATTCTTTGCATATTGCAACACAATTGTACTGCTGTGCGAGGTCTTAAATATATTCTTAAGTTATTTACAATTTCGATTTCTAAAGTGATGTGGCACCCAAAACTGAATGGGTAGCGGAAATGACGATGACCCCCAAAACAGCTGGCCGGAAGCAGATCACAGTGACCTTTAATAGTGACGTCATAGACAACGTCAGTGGATCAGCTGATGTCATGGTGTCGACATCTTCACAGAAGCATGGGCACTTGTTCCATTGTTTTTAGACAGAATATGATGTTAACCATTTATTCTTTTACTCACCACTTTACATATCACTTGGGTTTCTTGTACATGATATTTAGATAAACAAATACAAAAGCAACTATAACACTAAACTTTTTATTGACAATTTGTCCATATCAATAACCTAATTTAAAGCGATGATACAGAAAAAGAACCGAAATAAATATTTGTCGTTTTACCATTATAGAAGAAATTGAAAGCAATGATAACAAAGGGAAATTTGTATATATTTGTGTATTTGTATGTTATTATTATGCATTATCATATTATATTTATCTTATCAAAGATGCGTTTTACATGATTAAAATAACTCCAAACCAAGCTTGTTTTTAAATCACGTAATTACACTATATCATCATTGATAAAGAAAATAACGATGACAATTCTTAACCTCGGTCTATTTCTAGCATTCAATATCGCAAGTTAAGGTTGTTTCCTAATTTTAAAATTTTTAAAATTTATGATTGTCAAAAAATGATTCCATCTGAATGTGCACACTCCTATGGATAACAGTTTAGCCGTGACTGGATTCCGTACGCCTTGCATACACAGTTATTGTATGTCCGTCCTCCGACCACTGCCGAAAACCCGCGTTCCCCCTGTTGTCTACAGTTATCGTTCTTGTCTTTACATACTACAAATTTACAAGATACAACGTTAATTGACATCTTATGACATTACTTGAATTCTGTGAAGACTTTACACTGATATACTTACGAAGTTTTTGTGTTGAGATACGATAGACCCCTTTAGTATAGGCGCATTTCAGACGTAAACACACTTTGTTAGGTTTGTACAAATAATCCCACTCCTCGCCAACTTCTCGGCAATTCCCGTCCAAGTCTCTGCAAGCTAGAAACAGTGTCTTTTCGTTGTAATCTAACTATTTCATATAACATTCTAACAATTTCTTGTTTTATTTTCGATTCAAGTTTGAATAATATAAATTTCTGTCAATGATAAGCCTAATGTTAGATTATAAAGTAGCAAATTATTTTTTTTAAACCAGAAGCAGACTCCTTACCTCCCTTTAGCAGTTTGTAGGCAGGTCGATTTGAGGTCTTGTCCAGAATACAGCCGTAGTTGAGGCACCCACTCCTCATTTCTTTGAAGCCAATCTCTAGACACTTGTTATTCACAGAACAACCTAGTACGACAAAAATTGAAAAATTCAACTAAAAGTTCTATTATAATATCAATACTCTAGCATTGGAACTATTTAAACTACTTACGCAGGAAGCAAGAACCTACAAATGCATCATGTATACTAGTATACTTTTGAAACAAATTGAGTGACTAACAAAACCATATTTATTTCCTTTAAATATCTATTTAATCAAGATATGCAAAGCAATACATAATATTGTTTGTCTTCCTTAGATGTGCTTGTATAAGACTAGTATATATTACAGTACTATCTAAATATCATAGCGCCTTGTTATAGCGATGTTTCTGTTACATGTATAAGTGTGACCTTATCAGTTTGATCAGTGTTAAATGTGTACCATTTTGTTTTTCTAGTACATAAATACTCAAATGTGAATCGTGCCTGATGAGAACTGTACATTTATGAATAAATTGTATCTGGAAGATTTAAGATTAATTAATGGCAATGACTGTTACCTCGTAGTTTTGCTGAGACAGAGCGAGAGTATCCCTTGTTGGACCTGTTGACCACACACTGCCTCTCCAGACAGCCCGAGTCCCACTTCTCTCCTCCCCGGTAACACACCCCGCCCACCGCACACCCTACAATGTATCAATGTCATCTAATAAAGCACAGGTATCAAACACAAATCCCGCCCACCGCACACCCTACAATGTATCAATGTCATCTAATAAAGCACAGGTATCAAACACAAATCGCGCCCACCGCACACCCTACAATGTATCAATGTCATTGACTGAAGCAGATATCAAAACACAACCCTGCCCACTGCACACCGTACAATGAATAAATCATATGTATCAAAACACAAACCCCATCATTGCACATTCTTCGATATATCTCAGTCAATGAATGAAGCAGGTATCAAAACACGAACCCCGCCTACCGTACAGCCTTCAATTACCAATGTCAAAAAGAACTGTGATCTAACTACCGGATGATGGATACAGCGAAGTATTTTTAGAGTATGGAATGGTCGGGGCCATTTAGACTTTATTAATTTCCACAGAAAAAAGGAGAGCTTTAGTATAAAGCAAAAGAATACTAGGTATATGGAAAACCCTTAAATTTTACACTAAAATACATGGTATTTATCTACTAGTATATTGAGTATAGTTTACTGCGCTTTAAGTTTTATAATATTTCAAAATTTCAGGTAGATGTACATGTATATCTGATTCGTTGATCACCCAGCCTCCTTAAGTAAAGCCGATCATATATATCCCATAGAGTAAAAATGTAAGTAGAAAAATTAATGTTTATCAAAGTTGCGGGTGTCATTACCTACGTCTACGATTTTTATCTGGGGTATGACTCGGCCATTTTGGTTTGAAATCCGACACCCATAGGTTACACAATTGCCGGGGTTGGTCCAATTGCCACCATCTTTTCTGCATTCATTTTTGTCAAAGCATCCTGTATGTTATATCAAGGAATTAATATAATACATGTAAAATGATATAGAAGAGAGATATAAAAAAAATCAATTTTGATTATCTTTTTATCATTAAAGTAAGCTTCACGTTGCTTTGAAAATACTTACAAGCCGTAAATTGTTTTGGTTAAAAACCATCGGCGTTTATCAGTAAATGGATCATCGGCTGGCCTTCCATATTATTTTTTAAAAAACCTATTTTCCACTCATTTTCACGATATTATAACAGATTAATGACACAACCTTTGTACCTACCGTTGGCGGTGTTCTTCAGCTCCGCTCTGCCATTGTTGGACACACACCTGATGTTGTTACAGTTCTTTCCCTCGCCCTGACTCCCCACTGCAATACAATTACCGTCCTTGTCTTTGCAGTCTGCAATAAACCCATCATTAAATTATCTCCCAGCCCTCTTTGAAGATCATTTAATTAAAAACCAACGAAGTTTTTCTGATTCCTACTTTAGAGATGACCTCTTTTGGTTATTTTTGTTTGAAAGTCTAATTAGTGTTATCCCTCTCTGTTCAGACCTTGACTGTAGACGGCCATCTCGGAGCGCCTGAACTGTCCCTTCTTGAAGACACGACAGACGTAGTGCGTACAGTCAAACTGTCTGATCTCGGTCTCGTTTATACATCCGTCCTTCCACTTGCAGCCTTATGGATACAAAATCAAGTAAGCCACGTTTTAGTATCATGTTTAATTTACACAATTTTATTGGTTAAAATTAGATCACATGACACTCGGTAAACCTCCCATTAACATTGCATGCAATTCTGTATCTCGCGAAAAAAAGGAAGACATGATACAAACGAACAGGATTAATTTTAAGAGAGTTACTATATGTTCACTATGAATAGCCAAAACAACATGTTTACTGTCGTATTTCCATTTAAAGGCTAATTAGCTGTTAAATGATGACAACCATTTTTCTCCACAATCTCATCTGCATTGGAATAAGCAGTACTGACCGCTAAAATATTTACATTTAATTTTTGTACCGAGAGAAACCGTGGATGGCAAATCATCGACGCCACCCCACAAGAGGAGAGCTCTGGTATATGAAACATTAAAAGTGAATAACGGAAGGAATTGAATTTCCTTCCCAGTGGTTATTGTTATAGCTTATTTTTACAGATTATGATATAATCTACATGTGCTGGTATATATAGAAACTTTCTTATGTTTATATTTAAGCACATTTACATGTACATGTATTTGTAAAACGTAAATGAAAATTAGTACTTGAAGAAACCAAACAATCATTTTTTTCAAAATTTTGAGAAAAAAAAAATATGTAAAAACTTTTATATCAACCTTACCATCATTACAAAGTATTCAACAGCTGTAAAAAAAATGAACTAATCTTTTCTGTCTTAATACATCACACCTACCCTACTACTTTCAGGTTTCAGCCAGTGTGGTCCGGCATCATTGAAGGCCATTAAAGAAGGCAGGTGCGAGCTCCTGTATGATACACCCTTTGTATTTGCGGAAGTAAATGCCGACAAAGTAGTGTGGGCTCGAGGGGAAGGAGGAAAATGGTCCATTGTCAGTCTTGACCCGTCAGCGTGAGTATCGATTTAAAAACCAAGAAAGTATCTATCCCAAACAATTGTTTCGATTTCATGAACTATATACGCCCATTTGATGTTTCAATGGACTTTCAGAATAGGTAAAAAGATCAGCACCAAAGTTCCAGATGGACTTCCGGTGAGAGGCGGAGGAGCAAGAATCCGCGAGGACATTACAGACGAATACAAATTCCCTGATGGTACATCACTGCTAAATAAAACACTTTTAATGCATGTTAAAACGTTTATTTTTAAAGTAAAATTTGCATTTCAGCTTCCTTACGAGAGAGACTGGCTGTGAAGAAAGCAAGTCGTGCTCGAGATGCTGGAGCTCCATACATCAACGAAAAGAGCGTGGCAAGTGCTTTCTTGCCGACTCTAAAAATAAATCAATAAAGTGAATTCAAACGAACGTCAAAGTATAAATGTATAGAAAAAAAGTGTTCAAAAGACTATTAAAGACAGTTCAAATTAGTTTAGCTCTTTTAAAAATACCAGTTAATAGAAAATCCACCTAAAAACCTCAATGACTTACATTTTAATTGATGAAAGTTTTGAATAATTTTTTTTTACCATATTCGCAATCATATGTAAACCTTTTTAATAAAAAAAAATTGATCAAACCGAATGACATTTCATGTTTACCAATGGATTTGATACTCTAGGAAGACGTGCGCTTCCACGGTTTTGTGGACAGGAACTACGTCACTCTGGGCCAGGATTTCGTCGTGAGTTTCTCCTTCACCAACACTGGGGCCGCGACAAGGACCATCAGCGCCAGGATGCTGTGTGAGACCGTGCAGTACACTGGGGTGCGGGACCGAATCGTGAAACAGCAATCCTACCAGCTCCCGGTGTCCCCCAGATCAAGTCAGTTACTTCACACTAATATTGTTCATTACGTCATTTCTTGTTGTCTTATTCAGTTTTCTATTTCAATAAAGATTACTTACATGTACACATACAGAATAAAAGCACGGATATTTGCTCCACAAATTGATGCACAGATAACTGGATTCTTTGTACACCCGAGGAAAAACAAAGGATTGATAATGAGTTATTCTCTCCTTATTTAGTTTTTAATTAATTAAACACGCACATAAAATTTGATAAGGTTGATTGAAAAGATATTCAGCATTTCCTGCCAAGAAATCGCATTTTTTCTTGACAATGTGATTAAGCTTTAACAGCAAATTACACCTTAAAGAGTTGTCTAACTTATCAGAGAGCAAGGGGCCCTTAAACAAAACTTTAACTCTTTACAGACGGTGAAATGTCTATGGAGGTTCCAGCATCCGATTACTTGCACAAAGTCAACGAAAACGCGACCTTTAAAGTCTCTGTGGTAGCAGAGGTATTAGAGACTGGCCAGTTGGTCACATGGGATGATGAATTTCGACTTCTCAAACCGGAAATGGAAATTGAGGTACAAGTTTTGCTTGTCGCAAAAATCATTTTCGTAGCTTTAAACTTTAGTTCTACTGAAAAATGCAAGTTTACAGACTGTGGACCAACAATTCCCCTATTCAATATCTAAAGTTATCAAAATTCCATCACCTTGTTTTAGAAAATTAGAACAGCATACGTTTGTGTGTACAGTAAATTGCAAGCTATCTGCATGCTTGCAGCTGCAGCTCTACAGTCTTTCAACCCCAATTTTCTTGTCAGTAATGCTACACTTCAGCATTTGGTTAACGATTTTTCGCAATTTCTTCTCATTCTCTGGTATTTATAAGCTTTGTATAAATAGCGTGTTTTAGCTTGTTTATTGGTGTGCTGATACTGGAGAAATCTCTATTTCTGGATCCCGCTTCACTGTTGTCTATCAGTTATTATTTGAGGCCACACAGTTTCTAACGGAATTATTGAATGCTTACCTGCACGCTATTGGTTTATTCCACTTAGAGATGTGCTATCTATCATTGTAGGTTCTCTCATCTTCCGTGGAGGTAAACAAGCCATTCCAATGTCGCCTGAGGTTCCAGAATCCATTGAATACTATACTGAGGAACTGCTCTATAAGTGTAGATGGACCGGGTATTGACGGAGAGTTCGACCAAAGGATCAGGTCAGAACTTGCATTATCATTCAAATACAGTGCAACGATTCAATTTAAAAGATATTTTACAGTCGATTTAATCGTTGTTGATTTGTGGAGTTTGATTTAAAAAATAGCACAAAGAACGTTAAAAATTACACAAATGATACAAAGAAACTGCTTAGATATGTATAACAAACTTTATTTACTTACATGTAATTTAAACAAATTAATGTTAATGTTTTTACCTTGGCCATTGTACCTTTACTTTTTCTATTTCATTACATACCATGATTAAAAACTTTGTTTTTAAACATGATTATTACCAATAAAGACAGGCGAAGTTAATTCAATTGCGTCGAAATTTTTAAACATCGATTTTTTAACCATTATTAACACTGTGTCTTGCTACCAGCTCGGACTGAAGAAACACCATTATAATTCTTTGCATATTGCAACACAATTGTACTGCTGTGCGAGGTCTTAAATATATTCTTAAGTTATTTACAATTTCGATTTCTAAAGTGATGTGGCACCCAAAACTGAATGGGTAGCGGAAATGACGATGACCCCCAAAACAGCTGGCCGGAAGCAGATCACAGTGACCTTTAATAGTGACGTCATAGACAACGTCAGTGGATCAGCTGATGTCATGGTGTCGACATCTTCACAGAAGCATGGGCACTTGTTCCATTGTTTTTAGACAGAATATGATGTTAACCATTTATTCTTTTACTCACCACTTTACATATCACTTGGGTTTCTTGTACATGATATTTAGATAAACAAATACAAAAGCAACTATAACACTAAACTTTTTATTGACAATTTGTCCATATCAATAACCTAATTTAAAGCGATGATACAGAAAAAGAACCGAAATAAATATTTGTCGTTTTACCATTATAGAAGAAATTGAAAGCAATGATAACAAAGGGAAATTTGTATATATTTGTGTATTTGTATGTTATTATTATGCATTATCATATTATATTTATCTTATCAAAGATGCGTTTTACATGATTAAAATAACTCCAAACCAAGCTTGTTTTTAAATCACGTAATTACACTATATCATCATTGATAAAGAAAATAACGATGACAATTCTTAACCTCGGTCTATTTCTAGCATTCAATATCGCAAGTTAAGGTTGTTTCCTAATTTTAAAATTTTTAAAATTTATGATTGTCAAAAAATGATTCCATCTGAATGTGCACACTCCTATGGATAACAGTTTAGCCGTGACTGGATTCCGTACGCCTTGCATACACAGTTATTGTATGTCCGTCCTCCGACCACTGCCGGAAACCCGCGTTCCCCCTGTTGTCTACAGTTATCGTTCTTGTCTTTACATACTACAAATTTACAAGATACAACGTTAATTGACATCTTATGACATTACTTGAATTCTGTGAAGACTTTACACTGATATACTTACGAAGTTTTTGTGTTGAGATACGATAGACCCCTTTAGTATAGGCGCATTTCAGACGTAAACACACTTTGTTAGGTTTGTACAAATAATCCCACTCCTCGCCAACTTCTCGGCAATTCCCGTCCAAGTCTCTGCAAGCTAGAAACAGTGTCTTTTCGTTGTAATCTAACTATTTCATATAACATTCTAACAATTTCTTGTTTTATTTTCGATTCAAGTTTGAATAATATAAATTTCTGTCAATGATAAGCCTAATGTTAGATTATAAAGTAGCAAATTATTTTTTTTAAACCAGAACAAGACTCCTTACCTCCCTTTAGCAGTTTGTAGGCAGGTCGATTTGAGGTCTTGTCCAGAATACAGCCGTAGTTGAGGCACCCACTCCTCATTTCTTTGAAGCCAATCTCTAGACACTTGTTATTCACAGAACAACCTAGTACGACAAAAATTGAAAAATTCAACTAAAAGTTCTATTATAATATCAATACTCTAGCATTGGAACTATTTAAACTACTTACGCAGGAAGCAAGAACCTACAAATGCATCATGTATACTAGTATACTTTTGAAACAAATTGAGTGACTAACAAAACCATATTTATTTCCTTTAAATATCTTTTTAATCAAGATATGCAAAGCAATACATAATATTGTTTGTCTTCCTTAGATGTGCTTGTATAAGACTAGTATATATTACAGTACTATCTAAATATCATAGCGCCTTGTTATAGCGATGTTTCTGTTACATGTATAAGTGTGACCTTATCAGTTTGATCAGTGTTAAATGTGTACCATTTTGTTTTTCTAGTACATAAATACTCAAATGTGAATCGTGCCTGATGAGAACTGTACATTTATGAATAAATTGTATCTGGAAGATTTAAGATTAATTAATGGCAATGACTGTTACCTCGTAGTTTTGCTGAGACAGAGCGAGAGTATCCCTTGTTGGACCTGTTGACCACACACTGCCTCTCCAGACAGCCCGAGTCCCACTTCTCTCCTCCCCGGTAACACACCCCGCCCACCGCACACCCTACAATGTATCAATGTCATCTAATAAAGCACAGGTATCAAACACAAATCCCGCCCACCGCACACCCTACAATGTATCAATGTCATCTAATAAAGCACAGGTATCAAACACAAATCGCGCCCACCGCACACCCTACAATGTATCAATGTCATTGACTGAAGCAGATATCAAAACACAACCCTGCCCACTGCACACCGTACAATGAATAAATCATATGTATCAAAACACAAACCCCATCATTGCACATTCTTCGATATATCTCAGTCAATGAATGAAGCAGGTATCAAAACACGAACCCCGCCTACCGTACAGCCTTCAATTACCAATGTCAAAAAGAACTGTGATCTAACTACCGGATGATGGATACAGCGAAGTATTTTTAGAGTATGGAATGGTCGGGGCCATTTAGACTTTATTAATTTCCACAGAAAAAAGGAGAGCTTTAGTATAAAGCAAAAGAATACTAGGTATATGGAAAACCCTTAAATTTTACACTAAAATACATGGTATTTATCTACTAGTATATTGAGTATAGTTTACTGCGCTTTAAGTTTTATAATATTTCAAAATTTCAGGTAGATGTACATGTATATCTGATTCGTTGATCACCCAGCCTCCTTAAGTAAAGCCGATCATATATATCCCATAGAGTAAAAATGTAAGTAGAAAAATTAATGTTTATCAAAGTTGCGGGTGTCATTACCTACGTCTACGATTTTTATCTGGGGTATGACTCGGCCATTTTGGTTTGAAATCCGACACCCATAGGTTACACAATTGCCGGGGTTGGTCCAATTGCCACCATCTTTTCTGCATTCATTTTTGTCAAAGCATCCTGTATGTTATATCAAGGAATTAATATAATACATGTAAAATGATATAGAAGAGAGATATAAAAAAAATCAATTTTGATTATCTTTTTATCATTAAAGTAAGCTTCACGTTGCTTTGAAAATACTTACAAGCCGTAAATTGTTTTGGTTAAAAACCATCGGCGTTTATCAGTAAATGGATCATCGGCTGGCCTTCCATATTATTTTTTAAAAAACCTATTTTCCACTCATTTTCACGATATTATAACAGATTAATGACACAACCATTGTACCTACCGTTGGCGGTGTTCTTCAGCTCCGCTCTGCCATTGTTGGACACACACCTGATGTTGTTACAGTTCTTTCCCTCGCCCTGACTCCCCACTGCAATACAATTACCGTCCTTGTCTTTGCAGTCTGCAATAAACCCATCATTAAATTATCTCCCAGCCCTCTTTGAAGATCATTTAATTAAAAACCAACGAAGTTTTTCTGATTCCTACTTTAGAGATGACCTCTTTTGGTTATTTTTGTTTGAAAGTCTAATTAGTGTTATCCCTCTCTGTTCAGACCTTGACTGTAGACGGCCATCTCGGAGCGCCTGAACTGTCCCTTCTTGAAGACACGACAGACGTAGTGCGTACAGTCAAACTGTCTGATCTCGGTCTCGTTTATACATCCGTCCTTCCACTTGCAGCCTTATGGATACAAAATCAAGTAAGCCACGTTTTAGTATCATGTTTAATTTACACAATTTTATTGGTTAAAATTAGATCACATGACACTCGGTAAACCTCCCATTAACATTGCATGCAATTCTGTATCTCGCGAAAAAAAGGAAGACATGATACAAACGAACAGGATTAATTTTAAGAGAGTTACTATATGTTCACTATGAATAGCCAAAACAACATGTTTACTGTCGTATTTCCATTTAAAGGCTAATTAGCTGTTAAATGATGACAACCATTTTTCTCCACAATCTCATCTGCATTGGAATAAGCAGTACTGACCGCTAAAATATTTACATTTAATTTTTGTACCGAGAGAAACCTGATAATACTTTTCTAAACCCACTTTTTATAGTGTTAACTACATGTATTTGTCTTTTCATTCCCATTTTAGTGAAAAGTTGAATGGTTAACCAAATATATTCTTGGCAGATTTGTAAACATATTTTCGATCAGTATCCTTATAGTATATTTTCAAGAACTTACCAAATTCCACGATTTCGCTGCCAGAACTATAGACGTTTCCGTTTCTACGCCAGTAGCACCGCTTGATGGAACAGCCATCTTTGTAGGTTCCATTTACTGGGACACACTTACCGTTCACTTTACAGTCTGGTTTAAAAGACATACATTATATTTAAGAATACGTCGTCTATCCATTTCTCAGAGAGAGAGAGAGAGAGAGAGAGAGAGAGAGAGAGAGAGAGAGAGAGAGAGAGAGATTGAGATTTTACCTGCATGAATGACGTCCATCATAACCATTTTCTTTTTCCTGTCAACTTTACATTGTCTTTTTACACAGTCTCTGTCCATTTGTTCTCCTTCTTTATAACATCTACCATTAAATTTGCACGCTGGAGGTAAAATAACCCAAACTTGCAGTGCAATCTGATAGTTTTTAATTGCTTTCACAAATTTGAGACCATGCAGTTGAAGTTAATTTGAACATAGAAGCTGTACTTGGCAATGTAATGTCAAATACGTGAATAAAGATGAATGCGAAGTTATTGTAGTATGAGTGATATTATATGATATTACCATATTTCTTTATGTTCGTCTTTATTTTCAGATTTCCTGATCCAGATGTTGTCAAAGTACAGTTCATCACATGACAGCTTTGGCTTTTCCACGTGCTGTTGATGTCATGGCATTTCCCGCCTTCATTACATCCTGTTGATGAAGCAAAGCATCATATTGCTTTTGATCCGTCGTGTTATTTTGAAGCCAGTGAACTTAAAGGTTACAAATCCATTCGCAACAACCATTGAACAGATTCTATGCAAACATTACTGTTCTCTACTAAAACTAATTCTAAAGGAAACATTCTTCTGCTCTAGTGGTTAATCAATGCGTTATGTGACGTGAGTGTAACTTTACCCCCTTTGTAGAAGTCGAGACCGCAGTTGGAGGAATGTTGCTCACATCGATACGTGACGCAGTTCATGACCTTTGTGGTATTGATGGCCAGACATCCGCCCATTCCGTCACTACAACCTACATGTTACTCACTGGTTAGTTCAATCCGTACACTTCATCACAAAGAAACATTACATATGTTGCTAAAGACCTGTTGTTTGTACTACATAAACCGATTTCTATACACACTATGATACGTTTGCCACGAGATTATTAAAAAGCAAAAATGTCCAAAATGATTTTCATGTTTATTTGGTTCTTCGTAAAACGAGTAAGTTTTGCACATTTGCTTTTTTTTAAAATTCTCTTAATCGAATCTACATGTAACATCCCCTTGTAAAAAATAACCCAAAGCCATTGTCGACATACCAGCACGGACTAGCTTATAGTATGGTCTGTGTACTTGTGGGTGCATCCTGCACTGCAGTTCATAACATCCGCGTCTTTTGCTAAATCCAAGACCTCGACATGTGCTATCGTCCATACAACCTGTCAAAGACAGGGAACCATCAATACAAACTCCTTAATTAAGTCTATCTCTATTTATTCTTAATATCAGATAAATAACAAACGGCTTGCCTTCGTGTTCTTTTTTAACCTTGTACTTGGGATATGGTCCGTCTTTCTCTTTCTGACATTTGTACCGGGTACACATACCACCTTTTTCCTCCGTCCATGTGGTATTCTCTGGTACACACTTCCCGTTCCACTGACAGCCTAATCTTGTCCAGTTAAAAAAGCAAAAATTAACCAAATGGCAATAGCTTCTACAAACAAAATATTTCGTTATTGCAATGTTGCAAGGTACTGTTTTATTTACCGCCCTGTAGGACTTTGAGGTAACGAAGATTGTTTTGGTAGCTTTCACAGTTATACAAAACGCAGCTTTTGGTCACATTTTCCCCCACTTGTATCATGTTTCCGTCTTCATCTTCACAGCCTAAAATAATTTGTTTGTTTTGAGATTTTGATGATAGTTTCAAAATTTTGATTAAAAAATGATTACAAAATTGACAGCAATCTCTTTTACATGTAGAGTAGAACAATGGAAATTTAAGGACAAAAGTTTACCACATGTTATGGGGGTGTAGTAGCAGAAATAGATGACGGTGTTGTTGGTTCCACGCTTTACTTCCGGTAGAGAACCGTTCTGGGCTACTTTTGTGTTTACATTCTCATCATCAAACAGAAAAAACTCCAGCTCGTGAAGCATGCCTTTATGTAAACAAATCACAATTGGGGGAAAAAAACAACAACAAAAACACCAAAAAACAATTAAGACAACATACACAACAATGAAACTGTGTCTTACTGTCGGCGATGAGTTTTTATCTATTACAAAAGAAGAAGGAACAATTTCTTTTGAGCTGATATTCAATTTGATTCACTTTTTAAAGGAATTAGTTATTGTACGCTCATTGGTTTTATCTAGACTATAACAATTTCTCAAACGTATAAAGAAAGAACTTTGAATAGACATGCCAAGAGCTACAATATGATGATGTCAGCGGTAGCTTACCCCGCACCGACTGGCATTCCGTACTACCATTGGCCATAAACAAAACGAATGGTTGATCTTTGGGCAAAACTATCGGTGTTTCCACGTCACCGTCAGATCGGCAACAGAAGAAGAACCCCGTGTCTTTTTCATAAACCCCATCTGGTACCGATCCATTCACACTCTGCATAAACTCTAATCCATTCAAATCGTCCATCAGAATAAACCCTTCATGAAATTCTGTTACGTTAAGGAAAATAATATTTTGTTATTTACCATCTACATACATGTATTACGAATTTCAATGAACAATATTTTTTTGATAAGTTTGCCTTGGTGGTTTTAATATTTTTGAGTGTCAGGGTATGCATTAAATTTTCTTCGATTATAAAACAATGTCACCATTTGGGCATTGGCCGGAGACTCGGAATATACAGTATTTCCCCTCTTCCCAGTACGTTTGATAGCGAGGCATCGAGAAGGGGTCGCCCGCGTGGTCGTGGATGCAGAAGTGGTGCTGGAACAGGATCCTGGAGTAGTTGCCATAGAGATGGAACGAGAACGAGGGCATGGAGTTGCCGTTACTGTAGTGAAGCCGGCTTCCGTTGCTCCAAGCTGTCGGCATGTCGTTACTGGGGCAACCACTGTCCGCCATCAATAATCCGTAAGGCCCCTTTGGCCAGTACATGACCTCTACAACATAGACGATATTGTGTTTAAATTCCATGCAAGATTGAGTGGGTTGTGTTTAATAGTGCATGGATTAAGTGTTCATTACATTGCCAGAATCAATCTAATGAGCTCTAGAATTACATAATATACATGTTTCAGTAGATTGATCTCTAGTGGTGAAGGGACTAAAATGAACTGAAAGAAGATGGGGGAATAAGATGGCGCAAATGCCCATTTGATTTAGTAGTGAAATACAATTTTAAATTTATTTTTCCCCAATTGAATCTATTCATATATATTATAATACAACTTTGCAAAAGCAAAATTTCTAACTATAGTCAGTTTTTAATATATTTAACAAAAAATAAGAAAAAAAAATATTGTCGGAAATTTTGGTGGCATCGAACCCGTAACATAAAAACCCTAGATATATGAGGTTAGCTTATGCCAGGTACTCTAACCACTGAGCCATTTCAGACACAACAAAGGCGGCTTTTTAAATATTATGTGTGACTAAGGTCACGAATTACCGGACTTGTATTATTTTTTCAATACGTTCAGTTGTTGGGATACAAAATGATATTTTTAATGTATAGTGGGTCATCTCTCCACGTTTTTGTTGATTGAAATCGGTTTGTTTTCCAATATACCTTAATTAGACTATGAGAAAAATATGGAGCACAGACCCACTCTATAAAAGAAAATGCCTTGAAGTACTAAAAAATGACAATATTTGCAGGTTTTGATACGTATACGCCTGTTTGAGTCAACATATTCCAAGTATTGAACATACCTACAGGTTACAAATCAATGATTCGTTAAATATATATTGTTTTAAATGATTTTAAAAAACCCATCAGATTTGTTGATACTTTAATTTTTTAGTAGCTTGTCCGACCGCGTATGGGCATTTTACACGCCTTATCCACCCATCTTTTTTATGGATTCCTTCCAAGAAAATGTTCAAGTTTTTACCTAATATCATATTTATCAAATTTTTTGATATATAGTTTATCAAAAGAAAGCTGCAGGTCTGTAGCTCCCGGTCTGAAAAAATTGAATTTAATGACTTACCGAGAGATACAGACCTGAAGCTTACCAAAAAGCAGCAATAAATAGAATTTGAAATAAAAATGCCAAAAAAAACACTAGACAAGCCATATCATCAGCTATAAATCGTTTATATTCTTACCATTGGTAAGTTCGAATTATTATTCTTACTATTGGTAAGCTTATGTTTTTTCCACTTATTATTGGGAAGTTTACATTGATTTTTACCCACTATTGGTAAGCTTATTGGGAAGTTTACATTGATTTTTACTCACCATAGATAAGTTTATTCAATGGTAAGTTTACATTGATTTTTACTCACCATTGGTAAGTTTATTCAATGGTAAGTTTACATTGATTTTTACTCACCATTGGTAAGCTTCTGGTAGGTGACGGCGTTGGACGTCTCCATACACTGGTACACGGAACATCCGTCATGCCAGAAGGAGTTCAGTGCCCGACATTCTCCCTCAAACGTACAGCCTACAACGAGACAGGTGCCCTGTCCTTACTTTGAAACAGGTACTTTGTCCTCACTTTGGACAGCGAGACAGGTTCTCTGTCCTATCTTTGGACATCAGAACACATCGAGAATTAACAGCAAGATAAACTCCATGGATGTTTATTTATTTGCATGCATTATTTGATATATGCTTTAGTCCCACATCATGTAAAATAAAATTGATCAAACTCTTAGTTCGGCTGTTGTAAAATACAACAACGCAATAGAATCTCGTTAACAAAACATAGATTAATATTTTCTCTTTACCTTTTGACAGAATTACCAAATGGTAGCAGGAACCATTCACAATTTGACACTCAACAGTGTCGCAGTTTTCATAGAATCTTTCCCCCACAGTGCGACAGTTACCGTAGGAATCTAAGCAACCTGTCATATGGGTAATTCAAACAAAGTGTTAAGAAAAAATGAATTATGAAAACATGTTGACATTGTTTAACGGTATTTATTTTTCAGATAAGCCGCAATGCAAGGATTATTTTAGGATAGACCATATCGGACATCTCCATCTTTAAGAGCGAAACCTCATTTACTGACGTCATACTCTTTAATTTGATTGAGAGCAATCTTTCGAGTTTCTAACATAGTTTAATATTGAATTTATTGATTTATTAAATTGTTAAATTAAAATTGATTAAATCACATTGTATCAAAATTGGTTCCATTTCTGGGACTTGCCAAAAGATACCAAAGATTATCTAATTTTTAATTAAAATCATGAATGCAGGCTAACCTTACCTCCCTCCACTAGAGAGTAGTGTGACATCTCATCCCTGGTGTAACACTGGTAGGTGAAGCACTTCTCGGTCCAAGTAGTGTTCGTGTTTTTGCATTTACCTTTAAACTCACAACCTGAACATCGCACGTGATTACTCAGAAATTTGAAAGAACATACTTGATAAATTAGATAAATCTTTTATTTCAGCAATTTACCATTACGCTCGTACGTTTTTGTCGTTCTTTTTTAAGTAAGATTTTTACGGTTACTTTTAAGGCAAACTTTTCCCTTAAAATATACATTAATATTGGTTTGGACATGGCAGGGTTAATACAGAGACTTTCTTTCTATAAAATGTAAACGAGTTTGGACCTTCTTTGATCGGTCTGTAGAATCCGTTGACACATTCATACACGGTGCATGGCTGGCCCTGTTTCTTCCACCGCTCGCCGTGGTCATAGTTGATGCCGTCCATCAAACACGGACAGATCGGCTTACAGTCGCCTACAATTTCATTGAAAGACACACAAGTCTACATGGGTCCAAAAGCCAAAAAGTCAAAGATTTTTCCCCAAAAAGATCTATTATCAGCCAAAGAAATTTTCATTTTAACAGTGCTGAAATTAATTGAGTAAATGCTGCAAATGAAATCTAGCGAACAATATGTTAAAATAATGTAGAAATAACACATTTACAAAAGCGACATAAAAAAAAATTCAGAGGTTTATATATTCAATATCAATATAATAATAAAGTTCTTAACATTAATATTTGATTGATTTTGTGTCGAGGTTGCTGTCACTACTTTACTCATTCTTCTCTCAAAATCTTTCATAAAGACGTGGACAATCCATATATAGGCGGCTTTTTTCAGTAACTATCAAGATCATTACTCATAAGCCTCTTTTATCCCAATTGGATATTACAGTGGATCATTTTACATGTTTACACGCACTATGCATGTTTTTCATAATGAAAAAAAAATACTTTCTTTTAATCAGTACTGATTTATATACATGTATAGGCATGCAATTGAATATGTTTTCATTTTCCAGAGAGAAGCGGAGTACAGACACCCCCTCCCGCTCTCCCCCAACCCTCTCTCCCTTCCGCCCTGATCCTCAATCCTTATGTTTAAGCAAGGAAATCAGAAAACATGTCTTAAGGCTTGATATTAACCATAAGCTTAAAGATGACACATAAAAACAGATTACTCCAGGGAATTGCTTATAGATATTTTACAGCGCAAGCTGGCAAACAATAAATATCAGCAAAGATATCTTTTATGGGGGATTATTGCTAGGTAAGTTGACTGCTGAGAATCAATTATATCTCAGCACCTTACCTTGATAAAAACGGCATTTCCTCGCCCAGCCCCAAAGAGTCATATAAACACATAAACTTGTATTAATGTAGTTTTCTAACGGAATATAAAATCTTAATTTTACTTCTTTTTATCTGCAATTTTCAGGAAATATCTCTCATACATACAAAAGGAAAATAAAACAGCGCATGTCTATAAACTCTGTCAACCCTGATGATAATTCCATGCATGGACCACCCCTCTGAACTCTTCTCGTTATCATGAATAAATTCATGCTCTATTCCGATTGGCTTCTTTACACTTTCGTGGAGAAAATCTCACCAAATATGTTTTTGCTTACGCATTTATCTATCAATTACGTCTTATAACGTTAAAGAAAACATTTTATTGTTTATATTTACATTTTTTTAAAAAACAAATTAATAAATTGAACATAAAAAGTAAGTTAAATTAACTAAATTTTTGCTAATGTACATCAGTACGTTAGATAAAAGAGACAGCCAATCCGTCTATCATAGCAACTGACATCATGATTATTTCGTGCAGCGCGTGTTTTCTCTTAGGTCGCCGACCAAATGTTTCGACCAGTCGAAAAACGGGGCGTGTAGATAAAAGTACTGTCGGTTTTAATAAAGCTATGAATTGCAATCAATTTTCGTAAGAAATAGAGTGAATCATACTCGGTGGATGTAAATATATTACAATGTTGAAAAAAAAAATGTACAAGTTTGTAAATAAATTAAACAAAACTGGCGTTGTTCTTGAACTTGATAACCTATCGAGGGAAAAATCAATATTTTTTTATAAAACAGATTCCCCAATGACATGTAAATGAACTTTTAAAAACAACTAAAAGATTCTCTTTTTCTTTCATATTTTGATTATTTCAATGTTCGTTATAGAGCCAAGAGAAGTAGGCCGAATCAATTCTATTTGGGCGTCATCACGATAGCTTGTATACCCATGTATCTTGCGTTTTTGAATTACAGACTGTAAGTATTTTTATAATATATAAAATATCCCTCTTTCGAGATCTGTTGTACATGATGAGGGTAAATGCAGATTATACATTTTTCCTGATTTTTATTGAATTTATAGGTAATGTTTAGGTAGTTTGCAATGATATGCTTGAGATCGTAATACACTAGAAGTATAAAAATATTAAATATGAACATCTTTTATTCATTTCTCCCGTGGTTAGTGTCATTCAAAACTAGAATAACCTTTTGCTTTTCTAAAATTTAAAATTTTATTTTTCAATACATTGTATTATCTTATGAAAAAACAGGTGCCCTGTAGGGGTACATAAAGCTCTGGAACTATTTGCCCGCATGTCTTTTTAGTATTTCAAAAAGGTCTTGTTTTTACAAATACTAAAATTCTAAATATGAAAGGAACTATTCTCTGACATGTTGAAGAGTATGCAAACATCTTTCGGGGTTGTTGTTGTGAAATTAAGGATTTAGCTTCATTCTTTTTTAATATTCTTTGGGCAAATTATATAGTTAATTACATACTTAAGCAATGACAAAATTTATTGGGTTTTTATTTGTTTGTTAAATTTTTCATTAAGATGTTGCATTTACTGAGTTATAGTTGCAGCTAATAGTTATAAGGAATACAAAAAGAGAGCGCCTATGTGTCAGGTTGTTAATTTTAAATTTACTGGCTGGTTGTCATTTTGTAAATTTTGTATTTACACTCATCCAGGAAATTCAAAATTTACAACATGACAAATGTATATATACAAACATAAATACTAGTAGTTACTACAAAGTAGTAAACTTATAACTTTGATTGGTGTTATTGGTTGACTGTGCATATACAAAATTAAAGTAATTTGAGGGTAGATCGAGATTCAAACATTATGTTTCCAGTCTTTCCTGTCTATAGATAGTTTTTAAACTCCTACAGGTAAAAAAAGAAATCAACCCCATAAATACTTCGAAACATATCAGACAAAATAGTAATAACTGATTAAGCGTACAGCTACTAAGTTGTTTCACTGTTAAAAGTAACCAATAAACATATTGTGACTTATTGAATACCCAGTATCAGAATTGATTTGGAAGTTCTATAAGTTTTTCCAACGTATTGTCATTTGTTTCATGGCAGAAAAAAGCGTAATTAGAGTTTCTTGCTTTCAATTGTAAGTAAAGCGTCACAAGAATAAAAGTTTTTTCTTTTTAAAAATATCACCCCAATTTCCAAGTTTTAAGATGAAAATAAAAATCCAGCTTACCCTTGCCGCTGAGGAAGTCAATGGGATTACTTGGTAGTGCTGCACTATAGCTGACACTGACCATCAGCCATAGCAGAATTGTCATTTCCGAGGCCTTATTACAGCATCATTCTATGGAAATGTACCAAAATCGTGTTATTTGTGAAAGAAAAAGTTATAACACATTATAAATCAATTAACGATGTAGGAACGCGTATTTAAATGTCCTGCTCTGCTAAGAAGCGTAAAAAAGCTTTATGTTCAATTACATAATATAAGCAGTTAAATATTTTCTTCATTTGCTAATTTGACTTTAATATCTTTTACTGACCTTTGAATACACACAAAAAGATTTAATTACTCGGCCCGCGATTCCTGTCCTGTCTTAGCGTTAATCCGACACCCAAGCAATAATTCCTTCAGAGGCGTTTTGATATCATTTTTTATATTTAATCGATTCCTCCATCCACATCTCTTAAGTCGACGCGCAACCAGCTGTTTCCAACCTAAGTGGTCGCCATTAGGGCTTGGTCAATATACAATACCAGCTACTGACAACTTTTTAAGGCCATCTCTAAATCAATTAACCAGGTATTATTCTTTATATTTACATGTGTCTGAAAGGCATAATTGATGATGAGGCGCCATGTGATCTTATTATTTAAGTTAAGTTCTTTGCGTAAACATTTTGGTAAGAAATCAAGTACACTTTTTCTTATTTCTGGGTTGACCTCATCGTCTTTTAAATATTATGTTGCAAGTTTCTTGCTTAAACACTAACATCACTATCAGTTCACGAAAAAATGTAATTATATAGGTATGATACATTGTATATATGAATTAATAGACTGCACACAATTTTTAAACCGACTGTTACATGTACTAGTGATATCGCTCGTCACAAAAAGAGTGTTTACGTGTTCTATGAATTAATATTCGAATTTCAGGTTAAGTTGAAGGGGATCGATGAGCACATTCTAAATGATCGTCACGTGACTTTAAATAGATCAAAACAGGAAGGTGTGATATCTAGCAACAAGTATTGATATTGCATGCATGTAATATGAAATGTGATTTATGTAACTGAGAGGAGATTGTTGATGATTTTCATTTTATATTTATTTGTCAAATTTATCATAAAACAAGAATATTTAGATAAAATAATGAATTTGTTTTGTAGCACAAATACAAGGTAAGTTATTTGGGAAAGTATAGCGTCCATGAAGACTTTTGATTATTCATATAAATACGAAAATTTCACGCAAGGACACAATATTTCTTAATTTTTAATTGACTCAGTTCAAAGGACGCTCAAATGCACAATCAGAAAAGTCTAGTTCCACGGTTCTTATAGATAAAGTAATCTGCCCTTTTACAACTTAATGAAATACGATTCTCTGAAAGGCGATAACTTGTGTTTATAAAGGGCCTTTACGTAAATGGAATTCTAATACCGTTGTTTAAACATTGAAAAAGTGCACACTTTTTTGCACTTCATCATGTACTTTTGCAGCTGAATTCAACAGTAATTTTATACGTGCAATATATGTACTTTTAACATTTCGTGATTCTTTATGAAATTTTATATACGTCAGCGTAGCAATCATTTTCTTTTGATTCAGTATTTTACTATTTATGGTAGGATGAAAATTCCAAGAAAATTCACGTGCATTGCAGGTACTATTTTCTAAGATAGACTAACCATAACCATCATAAAAGATTGTTTATTTCCGAGTTTTACACGTAACGTCTCATGTTTACAGTCAATTTTGACCAATCATTTTTACTAAAAGCTGCAATTGCGTCAAAACACTACAAACCACATCAACAAATTGCCTTCCGAAAAGTTATATGACTATTCATAAACCAGAAGTAAAAAAAATACTATTGCAAAAAAAGAAATCAAATGTATATTATTCTTAACAGAACGTTGTTTCTGAAGACGAACATGAACATAGAGTGTGGAAGATGTCGGCGGTAGATCCAGGGAGTGGGAAGGAATCCCCCCCCATTCTCAGAAATACTGTCAGTAGTGAGTCTTCATTTTAGAAGCGCAGTATGAAGGTAGCTAAAGCTTTGCAGGAAAATAATAATATAACATAACCCGCGTCGGCGTGTTATGTAAATTTTTCAGCAGTGTAAATTATCATTACGGTCGATCTGAACGTTTCATATATGGAGAAGCAAATTCTCCATGCGTGGCGAACAACATGCACGTCTGCGGGGTTCGTATTGTCATGAAAAAAAAGGAAAAAAATACTTATTGGATGTAAATATATTGGTTGAGAACCCTTTGTGTATCTGGATCCGACAATAAGCATACATTGTTTGACAAAGGGAAGAAATAATTAAAATTATCTCCTTGTGTTTTTATCTGTAAATCTACGCATTTAAAGAAAGCGTAAACCTTATTGTTCAGGACTGTGTCACGTGGTAGGGAAAACAAACAAGTACATTTACACAAATAATCGAAGAAATTTATGACAGTTACACAAATTGAAAAAAAAACCGCCAAGAAATAAAACTACAGTTTGAAGGGAGTTTCTCGCCGCCAACAATGCCAGTGCGCTTAAAACAGGAATTGTCCGATCCTACAAATATCTTACCCTGGTTCATCCCACTTATGGATACTAGAAATACCCTGAATTCTTTCCAAAATATCTTTTACACAGTTCATTTTCCAAAAATAGTCATTATGAATTTACCAAATATCAATATTCATTTGACATGTGAAAATTAAAGTACTATTTGTAGTTTTAGTACTTAGATTATACGTATATCATTAAATTGAAATTCTGTCCAAAAACGCAAGAAAAATTTCAAAATGTTAATCAAGAAACCACACTCATCAAATCAAAAAGTTAATGCAGGATTCGGGTCGATCGAAATTATATCCAATTCTTAATGAATGTATGTCATACAGAGGCCCGCGGGGGGCCGAATCTAGTGGTTCGACAGTTGAACATGACATTAACCCATATTACACAGGAATACCCTGATCCCTTACACGGCAGTACGACTTCCCTATCATCGGACCAGCTTGACAAGGTAAGAACAATTTCAATCGGCTTCCTTATTGACACATTTCTGTAGTTTTCCCTTACTTGTGAAACTTTACAATGAAAATTGCTGTTTGGATAAAACCAACGCAATTCTTTCTTTTCCCCCTTCTCCTCTTTCCCTCTCATTTAGAAACGCATTAAAGATATCATTCCGTCCATAATAATTCAGAGAAGTCATGCTATTTTTGGTGTAACGAAAATAAACTTTCTGCCAATTTGAATACCAACTTTTCAAAAGTACACCCATAAATTACAAAACTTCCAATGTAAATTAGATGAGTGAAAAATTTAATCATTATCATGTTTATAAACGTAATGAGTGAGTGTTAATGTACCTGAAATCTACTGCCATGCAACAACTTTGAACAGGATGTACGTATGATCCAAATCATGTAGTTTAATTTTAACTAAACGGGGTAAAATCATCCCCATCATTCAATGAAAAAATATATTCTTAAAAAATTTACTTTATTTACTGTAACAAAAAAAAATCATCGATTTGAGTTCATCAACAAAAATTTCATTTATATAAATATTAACAAGTTTTCAAATAAGTCTTATCATACATAAGTATATTACAAGATATTATATAACACGTTTATAAAAATAATCAAGATTTTATGTTCATTTTATCGTACATATACATGTATCTGTATTTTTTATTAGGCTCCGGTTTGAAGATGGGCGCCTTCAAGAAACACCTGACTCTGTATCTGCTGTTTGTAGGTATAGTACACAGTGCAATCACACACACATACTTTCAATGCATATCATATATTCCTGGATTACAGATAATATAAAATCGACTTGCATATAAACTCAATCATGGCCTTTCTAATTTTACAGGACTTCTTCCAGCCGTGCGTTCACAAGGTAAATTTTCACATGACAAAATTGCATTACAAACTTCTTGTGTTGTTTTAACTTGTTTGTTAAATGAAAACATAAACACAGGCATACGTTTGTTTATTTCCCATGTGTAATTGTGTATAGATCATTAGATAATGACAATGTGTATACATCAAAATTATTACGAAACATACCTCATTTGCAAGAGCAGTCAATAATTATTTACACTAATTTAAAGAAGGTCCCTCTTCACTTAAATGATGCATGGATAAAAAATGTAATTATAAATTTGGTTAAGAAGGTCGTTTTTGTTATACCTTTTACATATACATTGAAGTTTTCCTCCCAATTTCCATATCGTTTTATATTTTATCTGAATTTCAATTGCAGGTGGGGGAAACTGTATGGCGGACAACGAGTGCAACTTTCCGGTGGGCGGGGCTTGTAACGGGCCTACCAATTCCTGCGTCTGTTTCAATGGATACACCGGCAGCTTTTGCCAAACAGGTCAGTCTATTTAAAGTTTGATACATAAGAATTCTTTTTTCCAAAAATTGTTTAAGAACGATTTTATTTTTAAAAAGGGAGGGATGGTGCTGAGGGCGTCATCACGTACGTGTATAGCAGAGATGATATTCCCTTTTATAAAAAAAAGTCTGTCCCAAGATATTCATGCAGCACATTTGGACGATTTAAAAAAAAAAACACATACCTGTGAAAGAAGCGCAATTGTAATAGTTAAAAGGGATAATTTCCAAGATAATTTCATTGACACTTTATCAACTGTCAAAATTCACAGGAACGAAAACAGATTCCATACGGAGATTTATAATGTTTACATCTTCACTCCATTCGGAATACACTCGGAATACATCGCGCACTTTTTCAACGTTATCATCCGGGCTTGCTGCAATACAAAATCTCCGTAGACATCACATTTTTGGGAGTTGATTTTAATCAACTCTCCTATGCAGTCTCTCAGACAAACCGAAAGTGAAACAGTGTTTGGACCTCAGCACAAATCAATACCGCTGACAACACTTAGTTCTTGAAAATAATTGATAAATTCGATAGAATGTACTACTATGCTAAAGCATTGTTTTTCAAGGAAACCTATTAATAAATACCTCCGAAATAGTCAGATTTTAAATGGTACGAACAATTTAATATTTTTTGTAGTCGTATGTATTCCTACGCCAGAGTTCAATATAGTCTCGTTCAACTCGACGCTCGGCTGTCTCCGTAAATCCTTGTCGGAGATTTACGGTGTCAGCCGAGCGTTTGGTTGAACGAGACTAGAGTTCAATATTACTTGAATCCCTACAATTTTCGAGAAATATTTCTATTACTGATACATAGTTTGATTGAATTAATTTTATCTTTAAATATTATTTAACATGATTCATATGGGGGTTTCTCGACATTCTTGTCGAAAAAGTCCAAAAATTTATATTATAAAAATGTGCGTAATTCAAATTTAAAACTACATGCATGTACTTGTCATACAAAATAACATTTCATTGATCTTAAAATTAATAAACATCGACAAAATCAACTCCCGTCAGTTCTTCAGTACTTTGATTTAGCATTGTATTGAAACCTGATAAGCTAACAGGGGCGTTTCGACTGATAAATCTTGGAATTTGTTTTTTATACTTTCGAATGAACATCGATCGAAGTTTGAGGTATTTATAAATATCGAGCAATTAAGCAAAATGTGAATCCAAGATATCTTGGGACAGACTATAATACTTCTATAGATATACGGGTTCGTGCCAAAAATTGAATTCAAAATAATTCAATTTTCATTAAAAGTATGCACATTCATAAACTTGCTTGTAAAATTTGAATAAGACATCTTAAACGATGCTTGGAAGGAAAAAAAAGGATCGTCAAACTCACTACTCTAACTCATTGCACTATGCTGTAAGTAACAATGTTATGAACTAAAATAAAATATACTGGATTTTATTGTTTATTTCGATACGAAGTAGGTCACAATATGGAGGTGTCCCCACTTTAACAGCAAAAGTACGAAAAAGACAACTAACGATAAAAACATTACTTATTGGGGCATTTAGAATTAAAGTTCATATTCAATGAGATGTTCAATACATTTGAAAGCATTTTTTTAAGTTAGAGGAATGCGTTTACTTATACGAAAAACTGGATTTAGTAGATTCTGTTTTGCCGATTTTGTATGCAGTACAATCGTTTTTCTTAAGATTTATACATGTACAAAGTGGTTGCAAATAGAAGAATATCTTTCACGAGCTTTTATTTTAAGCTGCATTTAAAAGCACGATAATCACTGAATAACTTTGCTTATAATTACAAATTAAGTGACAAAATATAAATCAACTAATGACAGAATGGAAATGAATTCTTTTTGTTTGGAGTTTAAACAAAACACATGGGATTCGCCTTCTTCTAAGCAACTTTGACTCTGGCAAAGTATCCTTTACCCATTGTCCGTCCGTTTGTATTTGTTCCTAGACCTACTGCGTCAATTTCAAACAAACTTATGTTAATTCAACTTTTAAAAAAAATAATGAAAATAAGCGAGAATAAAGTGGGCACTAGTATATATCGTATTTATCTTTACTTCATATAAACATGTATTTTTTATGTACGTTTGTAGCTATATGATATAATTTTTTAATCGATAGGGCTAATTTATTCTAGAAAAAATAATTCATACTTACACTTATATTCAACTTTGAACCCTGTCGGTAGCAACAACAACGAAATAATAGTTTGCTCATTCACAAAGTAGGTTCGTTTATGACACTGAAACTAAAAATGTAACACGAGTTGGTGTAACTCGTCCTTTTGTAATCAACATTAAAGTCAATAAGCACATGCGATATAAATTAAGTTTTAAATTAGTTTCAATTCAAAATTTAACTATTTAAATTAGAAGTCGCTCAAAAAAAACCCAACAAATTTTAATGTGTACATCACTTTACACAAATCTATTAAATTTCAATACTTTGAGAGTAAAAACCCTGAAAAGTCAATAAAACTAAACCAAACAAATGAAATTCAGTACAACTTTGGTTTATAAATCTTTACAACAGCTTTTTCGCATTTAGAAACACTCAATATATATTTTACTACCAAATTTTACATTGTAAAGTAACGACTGCTTTGGTGCAATTAAGAAATTTGACGGCAACGGAAAGAATGTAAAGTCCATACCCCATTGCGTACTTAAGATTAAAGCATCAATCGCCACTTCTTTATACATCGATTACATCTCAGATTTGCTATATCTTTGGTTTTTCAATTAATTTCATTGTCTATAAAATGGTGTTATTTTAAAATGTTGTGTTTGCTGTCCTAATTTAGAACCTGGCATGGTATGGGATGTAAATGATCGTCCAAATTTTATTATTGCAAGATTATTATTGTGGTAACGACCCACTTCAATTACTATGCGGTTGATATTTGTTTATTTAGATATCTAGGACTAAGACTGTTTAAACTAATGTAAATCATATCTTAATCCAAACACTATGGCCATAGTTCATGTTTGTTACGTCCAATTAAAATAATAATCACTCAGGATGAATGAAATGTCGGGCTTGCATTGCAATCTTATTCCCTTGAAATATGTGCGATTACACATCATACTTTGAGTACTTTCAGGACTTTGATTTACTATAAGACATTGACTCTTATCTTTCATATAGCCCCAACCACAGGCAGTAGCCCCTCGACAGCCGTAATAAGCCCGAATAACGCTGTCCTCCTGATTAGCCTAGCGTCCCTGTTCTTTTGGTTTCTGAGCAAGGAGCGGTCACGCCAAGAAGAGGATTGGATATTCTACTACACTCTTTACCATCAGTATTTGTACCATTAGAGACATTCTGTCAATGACAGTCATGATTACCAGCTGCCTTGGGAGAACTTCCAATGTCTTGTTAATGTTGTTTATTTTTACAGTTCTTAACACTGATTTATTTTATCTTGTAAATCCATGTAAGTGACGCAAAAAATAGACTCTGGTATTTTTTTGTATAAACAAAATATTCTGAAATTTCACGCTATTGTTTCCCATTAAGTTATTTTTCCTACTAATTTGAAGTAATTAGAACATACCTTATAATTTATAAAAGAACTGACTGTACAGTTTAGTAGGCTAAATTTTTTTTGAGAACATTTGTGAATTGTTTAACAAATAAAATTTCTCCATTTTGAAATGTTTTGCTATCGAACATACATGGTTATAAATCAATTAAAAAAATTGACCGACTTCAATAACAAATATTTTTTCTGCATATTTTGCTACAAAAATGTCGGTTAATGTAATCAATGTTGGCAATAATATGTATGTAAGAACACATTTAAAACCCATTATCATTGTTTTTCATCAATAATTCGTGTATTTCAGCAAACAGTCGGCGAGACATGTTACAAAGCTGTGTTCTATTCAATATACAATGCATTCTCACACCAACAATTCCATGTCACTTTATAACTAGATTCCTTAGAACATCAGCTGGTGTTATGATCGTTAAATCAAGGTTTTTTGTTATTGTACATCTATAGAGGTATCACGTGTCGTTCAATCGCTAGCATGCAACTTTTTTATTTTATTTCAATATCGAATTAGATAGGGTCAATGAGTGCTTAGAGCACCACGACTAAGCTGGTTGATCGCTCCTGACCAGTGGTTGATCGTCAGATTATTGCGTGGTAGGTTCGAATCCCTCTGTGGGACAGACGACGTCGGATAAATCATAGTCCTGTGTGGAAAAGGAGTTGGTTCAGTCACTGTTCAATCACCAATGCCCAGTCAGAGATGCTAATTTAATTTGCATCTTATTATTCTTACAAGACTTCAGCTACAAGCAATCCTTAAAAATTCCTTAAATAGATGTTTTCTGTTTAGTAAATTTAAAATAATTTGGCATTTGGTTCATTATCAAAATCTATTATAAAAGGAGAAACATGAATTTTGGTTTACGAAGGTTTGCAGCTGTACAGTGGACTATTTAAGATTATTATACTTTCATGTTAAATACTAAAATCTAATTGGTTTAGATGCAGTTGATAATCCGTTCTATTACCCTCAGCGTTAGCAACACACTTGGCAACGGGTAACATTATATTTATAGCACTAATTATTTTATTATACTGAATGTCTTAATTTTTAAAGAAAATTTACTGCTTTTATTTAGAAATGAAGTGAATTCTACGGCGAACCGTACGTGCATAATTTACGCACATGTAACAATTCGTTGTGTTACCCGTTGCCAAGTGTGTTGCTAACGCTGAGGGTAATAGAACGGATTACCAACTGCGTCTTAACCAATCAGATTTCAGTATTTAACATGAAAGTATAATAAAACGAATTGTTACATGCGCGTAAATGATGCGCGTACGGTTCGCCGTAGAATTCGAGTCATTGCTATAGAAAAACAGGTAAGTTTTCTTTAAAATTAAGACATTCGGTATAATAAAATAAATAGTGTCTGTTTGGGAGGATAACAGTTGAAGTCGACAACCCGAGAAAACCATTGTCAACCTCCGCTTCGCGTCGGTTGACAATGATTTCCTCGGGGTGTCAATTTCAACTCAAACAGGCACTATTTATATATTAGAGTGCTAGAAGCCAGGCCAAGGTATCAAGTTTATTATCAGCACATGTACTGGTGAAGTCGAAGTGTCGAGTTTCCTGTTTACTTTGGTGAAGTTTGCGTGTCGATTTTTTTTGTATCAGTTGTGATGTGTTCTAGTGTCGAATTTTTTGTATTTCTTGATGAGATTTAAGTGTTGAATTCCTAGTCTGCCATGGTGAGGTCCAATTGTCGAGTTCTTTTCTGTTATGGTGAGGTCTAAGAATAAAATTTGATTTCCTCGTCTGCCATGTCGGAGTCTATGAGTCGAGTTTCTTGTCTGCCTTGTTGATGTCTTAAGTATCAATGTTTTTTTAAGTCTTGGTAATATCCAAAGTCTCTTTTTCTTGTCAGCCGTGCTAATGCGGTCTAATAGAGCCGTTATAAGGGCCAAATGTCGAGTTTCTGGTCTGCCCTGGGCTACTGTACTGTATAAAGCATGTAGGTGGCCTGCATAATATTGTCAAGATAAACTTGGAACATCGGAGGCGTTATCCGAGAGGCCGACATTTCAGGTGTATTGCAGGTGACCAGAACAAGAGTTGTTACGTTTATTCTTAAGACATTCAATATGGCAGCTCACAAATCAACCAAAGGATAGCATCAGTCAGCACGCCACGTCATATCCTGCAATGACATGTCCTGAACTAGCTGCAGATCTATAGCTCAAGTCAAGGAACATTCGGGTTGACAGGCCAACCCCAACTACAAGAACTTAGGTTTTGGTTGGTACGACAGAAACACTTTAAGTTCAAAGTTTTTAGTTTTCAATTGGATCTGTATTCCTTCAACAATGAATAACTATTACTATACAAGGTCCAAAAAAATCAGAGGAATTTGTGGGATGGGATACATGTAGGTGAAGTCCTCAATATTCTGTTCGTTTTCATCAAGACCCATGAACTTGAACTGTGTAGATTAATGATTGGCAAACATTTTTTAAAAATTACTTGCATTCTTACTCTGTTAAAAATCTCATTCTTTACATTTAACTCGGGAGCCAACATTTCTTTTGAGATTACGATTCATGGTGCAAGGTAGATGTGCATTATGACTTCACAATTTTCAACATTATTAACTTTTACATCTTTATCAAAATTTATCACATTTATAAACAACCAATGGATCTAGTCGTCTTTATAACAGCAAATAGGTAACCATGTAACCGAAGCAATATCACAAGTCAGAGTAAGATAACACCCACTTTATTCAGTGATATCAGATACAGTGGTACATAACGATGGAACAGTCATCTTAGTTTGATTTTCTTTAAGCAATACATAAGTAGAAATTTACCAGTCATATGATATTTTGGCTTTCATGCATAACATATATTTTTATAAAAGATACATATACATTTAAAGCCGTCTTATGAGAATTTCCGAGTATAATATTCCGGTAGGACTACTCTACATTTCTATTTTTCCTCTATCTAGAGGTAAAGTCTGAGAAGGGTTAGGAGCACGTTATAGGTACAGTCCATGTACATGAAGACTAGAATCGCGAGGGACGGTAGAGAGTAAAGCGTAGAAACATTAAATCCTTAAAAACTCACACAGTCACGTGACTTTGTCACATGACTTCAACTACAAAGGGGAGCTTTATAAATAACAGAGTTGTGAAATACAGGTAGGGAATCGATTGAGCAGTATAAAACTGTGATTAAAATCTACAAACACAACAGTGTGATGGTAATATAAACCAATTACAACATCCTGTAACAAAAGCTTACTTGTTGGTATATATGGATACAAAACATACATGTGAAAAACATGCAAATTACAATACGACAATATTTCATAACTTGTACATAATAAATGTAAATAAAATAGCACAAGAGGCTATAAATAGCTTTAAATAATAACTAATGGTTAAAAATAACACAGCAAGGATAAAAGTTTAAAGTTAAAAGCAGATAAACACTGATAAATCAGCGAAAAAAGTACAACACACAGGCAGGCTAATCATGCAGAAGAAAATAGAATAAAATCAAGATACATTGGCACATGTAGAGAAATGGGACAAAGACTTTGGATTGAGCTATGGGTAAATTACATGTAAAAGAGTAGGCTATGAGACAACTTCAGTCATCAAATCACTACACCATGGCAAAATAAAATAATAAAGCCATGACACAAGTCAGCTTATCATGATGGCACAACAGAGATTTACAATCATGGTCCTTGTTAAATGGAAGGAATTGTAAAAGTTGAGGAAGTTATTCAATCAATTATTCAATGGAAGGAATTGTAAAAGTTGAGGAAGTTATTCAATCCGACGGTATACACGTATGTTGTTGATTTTTCATGTATAGGTGATTTAGAATGTGATGCAGCGGTCAAGTTAATTTATACAATGGATCAGAATGGTTGGTGGTAGTACACTGTACCATGGCAGTGGTTCTGAACTACATGTGTACTAGCATGTCAGTGCAAAAGAAATTACATTGATACGAAATAGCTATGGCAGTGGTTTCAGTAGAAATTTGAAGCAGTGATTTAAGAAGACATGAAAAAAAACTTAACCAGTGTAAATGATTATCTAAAATGGGCAAAAAGATAACTTCTTCAAAAGAAGTGAACTGATTGATGTTAAAAAGTGGCCATTTGTTTTGTAAAATTCAACTGAAAATGGAGGTATATACTACATATGTAATAGTGGTATTGCACAGTCACTGATAAAGATGATATGGTATCTGACTAAACATACAGGATCAAATACAGGATGTTTTTATAAGAAAAATTTCAAATGTGCCTTACTTAAGATTAAATTAAAATCTATGTGGGGTAAGGGAAACTAATGCCTTATCTACCTATTCTTAAAGTGACTAACGGTATATATATAATCATGTTATGTTTCTTGCACATGATATGGAAAACAATACAAGTGCTGTTTTAAAAAACTATACTAAAAGCAAATGAAATCGATGGAATTTTTTTTTGCAAGAGTATTGATTCGATATACTGATCAAGTACAACATAAATCACTGGGATAGAAAATGGATTCTATGTATATAAAAAAAACACTGTAAATTGGATTTCATTTAAACACATTTGCATGGAAAATAAGTTTGTCTGTTATTTGTATATAACCAATAGTAAAATTGGATAAAATAAACAAAAAAATCTGCTAAAAAGGAAAACACACAAGTAATACTCAAATTACCAACCAGAACATAAAACAATGAAGACAGGGGCACTATTGCCCTGGAACAATGGTAAAAATGTTTAAAACTGGTACAGAATGTCTGAAACACAATGCAACACATCAACACTACCAGGTAGACGATATTTAACTTTAAAACTTATCATTTCAGAAATCAAAACCAGAATATTTGAAACAAAAGAACATGTACATACTGTAGAAGCAGAAATTTCATAGGATAAAATTCCATTTATTTGCAATCTCAACTTGTTTCATGGGGGATTTAATTTCCTTTTTTATATAAAAAACCAATTCAAACCTATAATCACATAACTTTTTCAGGGGAATTTTATTGGACAGATTAGTATATACAATAGAATAAATGAAATTATATCCTCAATGAGTATTTCTGCTTTTATAGTACACTTGTACCTACAATAATAGGTATCACTCTAATTCAACTTCATAGTGACAATAGTCCTAACTACCAAGAACTGAAACAGAGCAGCTGGATTTGAGACATCTTTGGTTTAGTCGAACTTCAGGCGGGACTTGAATTTACTGGCAGTCCCAGGTGTGTTCTGACTGTCCGGGATTTTAGAAGACTCGGGGGTTGTACTGCAGTTTCCTGCCGAGGGGTCGGACTTGACAGGGGTCATGTCAGGCATCAGGCTATCATCACCCTGAAAGACGATCAACCTCAATTGAACAAATCCTTACCCCCTCCTGAATCATTATTCTATCATAAATTCAATACTCATCCATTTTTGCTTACATGTACAAATGTAGTAACAAAATAGTGTATGCCAAGCACTTTGACAAAAAAATGTAAGATTGGCACAAGCAGGAAACAATGTCACAACCAATAAATTTCCAGTGTGCTACCTATTAAACCACTACACACATGAAAGTTATGCAGCAATATTTAGATATCCAATTTACATACATAAAATTTATATTTTTCCATAACAGTGTCAATACTAACAAGAATTTCACAGTGCAAGTCTCTAATAAACTTTTGAACAATTTGATTAAATAATTTGTAAGAAACTGGGGTTTTTTTCGGAGTCATTAAAACACTTTTTAATTTGAGGCTTAATAAAGGATAGTGATTGTGACTTGTTGAATTAATAAACAGCCAAACGTTTTAAAATAGCAAATGCCTTGCTTTTCAAAGATTTTTTTATTTTACAAGACAAAAGACAAATGTCACAGCTACTTATCATGGCGCATCAGTATATAGCAGTCAGCATATTGATATATTGTTAAGTAAATGTGGATATACAATGCCTAAAAAGTAGTCCGGGTTTGATACATAGGGCATTCACCTCTGACTCTTGCACTATGTACCAATCTTGACTTCTATTAAGACATAGAATATGCACAATACACTATCATAGAATTATCTAGATAAATTGTATCTTAGTAATGAAACGTTAGTGTAGCAAGATTGCAATGAAGCCTTACCACAGAGCACTGATGTTGTTGGCACCACCTATTGAAGGCCTCAGTAGCCTGTTCATGGCTTGCCTTGTCTGGTTTCTTACAGTAGAATAGGATCAGTTGTTCTGCAAACTTTTCAGGAAGCAGATCAGACACCTAGGGTTCAACAAAATGCTGTAGTAAGACAAACTGTTGGAGTGAATTGTTGTAACTAAAGACACATAGTTGACTACGTAAATGAATAATTGTTAAACAAATTAGCCTCCTCCTACTTGATCCTTCCTGACTTGGATGGGGGCGGTGGGGTCCTTCTTGTTGTAGAAGCGGACGTGGTCTACAGGATTCTTGTCTTTCATGCCATAATCCAGAAACACCAACTGCAAATTTGTTAAGATTAGATAGACTTTTAAGTGCATGTATTAAAGACATGAATTTAAATATACATGTATAAGCATCTGTTCAAAATGTGAGTTAAAAAAACAGTAATCAATGACGTTCTCCTTTACATGGTCAATAAGATACTGTACATGTAAAAAGACAAAAATTTAAAACTAGTGAGAAAGATGTAATGAACAGTCTAAGTACATATAAGATATTCTAATACATTGTACCTGGTACATGGAAATAGAATTATTTAAAAACGTATTTTTTACAAAGTAAGTTTAGTGTTCACTTATACGACACACATACATGCCAACCTTCCAGATCTAGTCAGGATTTTCCTGATTTGAAGCATCGATCCCGATTTCCCGATCGGGATTAGTTAATTGTACAGAAATCACGATTTCGTAAATATTACGACAAGATTTCCCGATTTCCGACATGAATTTTATCTCGCACAGCTTCTGTTTGGCCAGCCAATCAGAAATCGGGATTTAAGGTTGCCATTACTGTTTACCTGTGGCACATGTCGTGATTTGGTATGTGTGAACATGTCTTTGGAGGTTAATTGGAGTTAACTGAGAGCGTGTGTTGATAGTAATTAATAGGCATGTATTGTACACACAGAGAACGATCTAGGCGATCGAAGTTAATTGTTTTATAGATAAAGAACGAATAAAGCAACCGACCATGCTGACAGCACTGATCACTTGTAAATCACTAAATGTTAAAGAATAAATCTTTTTGTTTTATATTTGTAAGCTTGTTTGGATATATTAAATAAATTCTTAGAACATACAAAAAAAACCACAAATTATATTCATACGACTAAATGTCACAAATTTGTACACATGAAAAATGTCGTTCGCGAAAATCCCCCGTGAAGATTTTCAAGAGTTGGCATGTATGGACACATAGCATGCTATACTGCAGTATTGGCAGTCATTCTTCCAAAGTATCAAGAAACACACTCTGAAACAATGTGGTAATATTTTTTTCCTACGTATAATATGCAATTCTAACTTTTTGATCAAATTTTGGCCTGAAAAATTGTGTGCAATACACAAGACTTTACGGTGCCTAAGAAAAGCTATGCACATGCAACTTTATAACTATGATTGTTTTGGTTGGTTTATTGTTCGCTTATCTGAGAAGAGAGGAATAGATAAGAGAGAGAGAGAGAGAGAGAGAGAGAGAGAGAGAGAGAGAGAGATTAACATGGCAGTTAGAATTGAGAATGGTGCAATCAGAAAAGCCACAGTAAAAAGAATTTGATTTATTATTAACATGATAAAGTTTAATAAATGAATATTTTAATCAATTTTGTATAAATAGGATAGAATATTTACATGTATAATAATATCGTCTCTTCCCAAACGACTGTCCATATTCTGCAAGATTTCCACAAAATCGTCTTTTACTTTCTCCTCATAACCCTGAAAATTACAAAAATATGCTCAATACATGTATTTCAATAAATGATTGTATACAATAACATACATTAATTCTCTCATTTCAAAAGTATATAATTTTTTTTTAATCTATCAAACATCTCATATCACAATGACAAAACACTACTTTCTTAAAGGGACATGGTCACGATTTCGGTAAAAAATTATTTTTCCAATTCTAATGTTTACAATGCTTCAGTAAGACATCTTTAATAGGCAACCAACATTTGAGTGTCATTCGCTTGAGAAATAAAGTACGAGTTTTCGTGAATGTTGCAGAATAACCTCCGAGGTAAGAAATGTTGTTTTGAAATATAAAAGCCGAGGCGTTAGCCGCGGCTTTTATATTTCAAACAACAATTCGAAACCAAGGAGGTTATCCTGCAATATTCACGATAACAAGAACTTTATTTCTATTCTACTAACAGCCCAGTATTTCTACAGATGTTCCTCCTATAGAGAGACGATCTAAGTCATTTTGACGGCTGTTCCATGTAACCCAAATGGTTTTGTTAGTAATGTTTACATGTGTATCGATCAAATGAATCGCATGCAGACGACAGAATTTTTCTTTGGATTTTTAATACTCTTTACTTATTTATACAATATCTTTGAATCATGTTCCTAATATTTTAAGGGCAATTTAATACGATTATTACTACTACACATTATATATTTTATGTAAAAACATGCAGTGAAAATGTGCTTGGGAGATGCTAGGAACAGCCGCATTTATCTCTTAAAAATAAACATTTGAGGCAGTACACATCATTTTGACTGGAACTTACACGTGAAATTGACATGGTTTTAAAACTTTTTACGGTTTGAAGTTGTACTTTCATGATCAGTGCAAGACAAATAGGTATTTCTGATCTGACGTTCGAAGTATATTGGAGAATAATTTCCGCAGCATCTCTTTGATCTCAGCAATAACTGTAGTAGAATAAGTTATAAGCAAGTTACAGAGCTAACAATTCTTTGCTATGTAAAGAAAGCTTTTGTTTACATTTTGAAAATTTAAGTGAAAACTCCAGTTTAAGACCTAAAATGAATGTAGTAAACATCAGAATCTGTTAATTTATGCTTAAAACGAATAAAAGATGGACAAATCAGCTGAAAAAGAACTTTAGTCGGTAAATTGAACTAATGCAAACAAAAACAGGGCACGAGCCTTGCTAACATGACAAAAAATTGTGAGCCCTGTATCGTGCTTTTAACTGTACTAATGACTCTCAAATTTCATTTGGTCATTGGAAAGGCATTCCAAAAGCATTGTAAATAAAACAGAACAAGTGAAAAGCTGTCAATGTGACAGCAAACCGGGTTTTCTTTTATGTAAACTGTATCCATAATCCATGTCAACCCTTATCCAGTGAAATGGAGTACCCTACATGTATATGCAACATTTTGCCAAAAAATGACTAAGTTCAATAGCTAGTATTTTTTTTTTATAAATTATCGGAAATCAAAATCCTAGCAATATGCACACCTCTGATATATGTACAATTGATCTGCAAAAGAACAACTTCCTATCTTGAGAACTGTAGGAGGAGTTATCCGTACAATGAGGGTACCCTATATACAATATTTTGCCAAAAAATGACTAAGTTCAAAAGCTGGTATTTTTTCGATAAATTATCGGAAATCAAAATCCTAGCAATATGCACACCTCTGATATATGTACAATTGATCTGCAAAAGAACAACTTCCTATCTTGAGAACTGTAGGAGGAGTTATCCGTACAATGAGGGTACCCTATATGCAATATTTTGCCAAAAAATGACTAAGTTCAAAAGCTGGTATTTTTTCGATAAATTATCGGAAATCAAAATCCTAGCAATATGCACACCTCTGATTTATGTACAACTGATCTGCAAAAGAACAACTTCCTATCTTGAGAACTGTAGGAGGAGTTATCCGTACAATGAGGGTACCCTTTTGGCAGCCGCCCGCCCGCCCGCCCGCCATTTTCACCATTTTAATAACCGGATTTTTCCGTTGGAAAACCCGGTTAAAAATAGAATTTGACCAAAATCGTGACCATGCCCCTTTAAACCCCTTTACTGCTTGTATTATTCCATTGTATTGCAGTACATGGACGAAAAATATTGTATACTACATGCCAGTATACTGGCTTAATTGATCAGGCTCAGAATTTATTTACAGGCTTGGTATTAAGAAATTCTGATTTGAATTAGAAATGGCCAATGCACTTGTTATTGTTCCTAACACGAAAGGAAAGACGGGGATATGAACACATTTTGGTTTCAGTTCTTTAATTAACAACAAAAATGTTTTATTCTTTTATTTTTTAAAGACTTGAAGCGCAAATGAATAATGTATATATAGCAAAGTCAATTACAGTACATTAACTAAAATTTTGATAAAAAAAAAAACAAAAAAAAAACATCACAATCGAATCACAATAAATTTTAAATATCACTATGTATTGAAATACAAAAGTTCCCCCCAAAATCCAGCCCTATATAGAAGCCAAAGAAAAAACTATTATTATTCTAAGTACACACTCACTGATTAACTGAGTAACATTTATTACAGAGTAATGTTCATATGTTTTTTGTCAACTCATACTCCTTTTCTTTTCACATATCCCGTGAGGCACACATGTACACACATGTACATGTAAAGTTAGATCATTTTATGTAATCTGCACAGTCATAGATATTGAGGATCTAGTTTTAACTCCCACTCCATTTAATTTTTTTTTTTACATCATCTTAACTGTTTGAGGTCTTTTGGGGAAATACATGCCCCACACTCTAGTATTATCTCCCTGTGAGAGCAGAAGGTATGTTCCACACACTTAAGCTTAATGCAGTTTAAATTGGTTTTAACAAAGTCCTAGAGATTTGCAATATTTGTGTTTGTTAAAATCGAGTTTAACTATATCTCCTTTATTGCCTCCCCTTTCGTGTTGGAGCCCTTCAGGGTATTCCTGTAGCCCATTCACTTGTGCTATCTTTTCTTTGATGTCAGAGCCGTTTGGGGGTTTGAATGTGCCTCGACCCATACTTGTACAATGTTTCATTTTATCTTTCCCAATTACCTTTTCTTTGGCGTCAGAGTCCTTTGGAGGACGAGTTTTCCCCACACACTTAAACAGCTGTCTCCTCTGGACTCTCATCAAGATTTCTCTGGACTCTTTCAGTTTGTCATCCGTAGACCAAAGAATTTGCTCAACAATGAAGTCAGTCAGTTTTTGATAAGCCTCCATGTCATCAACTGTCTCTGATAATTTACGCATCTCTCTGAAATTTTCATCTTTTACATTAAGAGTGCATAATCTCGAAGTATTTTTAAAACAAGTGTAAAGGAATGCAATGTAAAAGTGACAAGAAAAGAATTCCTGGGTCCCCCGCCGGTCAAGCAGTATACCAGTATCGAGTCTATCGACCAAGACTGATTTAGGAACTTGACCAAGGTATTAGTGGTATAAACATTTGGTATGAATTTAATGAAAATCCGTCAAAATTTGTAGGCATGAGAGCGCTTACAAGGTCAATTTTTGGATAAAACGGAGTCATTATTGTGGTCAAAGTCCCATAACGCCAACAAAAAGTATCGACCAATGCTGATTTTCGAACTTGACCAAGGTAATAGTAGTATAAACATTTGGTATAAATCTAATGAAAATCCGTCAAAATTTGTAGGCATGAGAGCGCTTACAAGGTCAATTTTTGGATAAAACGGAGTCATTATTGTGGTCAAAGTCCCATAACGCCAACAAAAAGTATCGACCAATGCTGATTTTCGAACTTGACCAAGGTAATAGTAGTATAAACATTTGGTATAAATCTAATGAAAATCCGTCAAAATTTGTAGGCATGAGAGCGCTTACAAGGTCAATTTTTGGATAAAACGGAGTCATTATTGTGGTCAAAGTCCCATAACTCCAACAAAAAGTACCGACCAATGCTGATTTTCGAACTTGACCAAGGTAATAGTGGTATAAACATTTGGTATAAATTTAATGAAAATCCGTCAAAATTTGTAGGCATGAGAGCGCTTACAAAAAAGTGTGACGGACGGACGCACGGACCCACGGACGGACGCCCGGCATTTCTATGTCCCCGCTCCGCGTTGTGGCAGGGGACAAAAATAATATAGGTATTATTCTATTTCAAAGCTCAAATAAGTAATGCAAAGCTCCAAAACAGCAGAGTTTGTTAAGACATGTAAAATTCAGGATGAGACTTCAACAGTTTATAAGCTGTTAGGATTTGAATTAGAACAAGAATAGAATTCCTGGGTCCCCCGCCGGTCAAGCAGTATACTAGTATCGAGTCTATCGACCAAGGCTGATTTACGAACTTGACCAAGGTATTAGTGGTATAAACATTTGGTATAAATTTAATGAAAATCATTCAAAATTTGTAGGCATGAGAGCGCTTAAGGTCAATTTTTGGATAAAATGGAGTCATTATTGTGGTCAAAGTCCCATAACTCCAACAAAAAGTATCGACCAATGCTGATTTTCGAACTTGACCAAAGTATTATTGGTATAAACAGTTGGTATAAATTTAATAAAAACCGTCAAAATTTGTAGGCATGAGAGCGCTTACAAGGTCAATTTTTGGATAAAACGGAGTCATAATTGTGGTCAAAATCCCATAACTCCAACAAAAAGTATCGACCAATGCTGATTTTCGAACTTGACCAAGGTAATAGTGGTATTAACATTTGGTATAGATTTAATGAAAATCCATCAAAATTTGTAGGCATGAGAGCGCTTACAAAAAAGTGTGACGGACGGATGCACGGACCCACGGACGGACGCCCGGCATTTCTATGTCCCCGCACCGCGTTGCGGCGGGGGACAATATGTAAAACCTAACTAAACTTAAACTTCAATTTCATTTTCACCTTCTTCTGTCAAAATGTAAAATATACTGTCACTATAAACAAATGCTATGTTTCCTTTCCTTGTCCTATACCAGACTACTTCTAAGAAGTACTAAATTAATGCAGCCATTTTAATTTTCTACAATCATACATTGATTTAATTTTGATTTCAATTTTCAGTCTTACCTATCATAATCCAAGTTTTATTCCTATTCAGAAAATTCTATGGCATACCTTAATGCTTATTCTCATTTTCAGTGCTTGATTTTAAATTCAGTATGTGCCTTGTCTGTAGTTCTGGACCTACCCGTTTGTTCCTGGAATCTTTATAAACTCATCAGCCTTCAACAATGCCTCAGTTATCCTAAAAGTAAAACAGCAAACTATTGCCAGGTATATGTATAAGCTTGAAGTCACGTGTTAATTGGCGCAAGCCGTAGCAATTTCTTCAAAATCAACTTTTTGATGCCATTCGACTATTGAAGCAAAAATATTTGAAAGAGGCATAGTGACACAAAAACCATAACTTACCAAAAACCTGTTTTTAAATGATTTCCATGATCATATTTAAACACAAACTTTTGAAAAAAAATATAGTCATGCAAGCACAGGTTAGTACATTCTGCAAATAATGTAGCATGATTTAGCATAACAAAGCCACCTCTCAGAACAACCTCATTTTTTTATGAACTTTAAATAAAAAATTTTATACCCGCATTTTCTAAAGAAAGGTCGGGTATATTGTTGTTACGCTGTTCCGTCCGTCCGTCCGTCTGTCACGTTTTACTTTCTCAAACTGCTCTTGCATCTTATAAACCAGCAAACTTAACTCTTGGAGTTTGATTTGGGGTATCATGTTGTTTTGTAAAAAGGTTTCAAAAATTCTCTGATAGTCCTGGGGGTCAAATAATTGGTAAAAAATGATGTTTTTTCACAAAAAACCTTCTTCCTCGAACTCCTCCTACATTTTTATCAGTAGACAAATCATCTTTTGGAATATGTTGAAGGGTATCCTATAGATGCGCAATAAGGTGTCGGAATTTTCAATTTTGTCCTGGGGTCATTTAATGGCTGAAAAATGACGTGTTTTGCTTTTGTTTTTTTTTTTTTTTTTTACAAAAAACTGGTTTCAAAATGTCATTTTTTTTTTGGCAGTAGCCTAATGATCTTCTAGAATATGATTGGGAGTGTCATATTGAGGTGTGATCAGGTTTCAGAATTTTTTTTTTATTAAGGGGGTCAGTGGGCAACAAAAAATGACGTTTTTTTTGCAAAAAAAGTATGGTTCCCAGAACTCCTCTTACAACTTTTGGAGTAGCTACGTCATCTCTTGGGATATAATTGGGACTGTCCTACAGATGTGTAATAAGGTTTTAAAAATTTAAATTTCATCCAGGGAGTCAAATAGTAGCAGAAAATTGACGTTTATCACTTTAAAAAAACCCCATAGATCCAAGAGCTCCTCTTATGATTTAATGGATAGAAACATCATATCTTGGGATATGATAGGGACTGTTCTATAGATGTGCAGTAAGGTTTTAAAAATTTAAATTTCATCCAGGGAGTCAAAAAGTAGCAGAAAATTGACGTTTATCGCTTCAAAAAAACATAGATCCTAGAACTCCTTTTATGATTTAATGGATAGACACATCATATCTTGGGATATGATAGGAACTGTACTATAGATGTGCATTACGGTTTTGAAAAATTAAATTTAACCCTGAGGCCCATTACCTACATACCTTTTGATGCCCTTTAAGGATCAAGAATATATATGGTTAAGGGGTGGGGATCTCAACCGTTTTTGAGATATTTGTGCACTTCCTGTTCGAGGGGGGTCATGACCACCTCCGGGGCCCATGACCTACATACCGTTTGATGCCCCTTGACACAAGGAACAAGAATATATATAGTTTAAGGGTGGGGATCTCAACTGTTTTGAAGATATTAAGGGACTTGCTGTTTGAGGGGTTCAGGACCACCCACAGGGCCCATGACTTACATAAGATTTGATTCTCCTTGACTCAGAAACATGAATATACAGTCAAAACTGCCGTAGCGGTCACCCCTATTAAGCAGTCACCTTTCGTATGCGGTCATTTTATTTCCTCCCGATGAAAAATCCTATATAATTGCCCTCTAAAGAGCGGTCACCTGTCTTAAATGCGGTCAGCGGTCATCGTATTTTGATCCGAAACTGTACAGTCGACATGCATTAGGCGGCCATCTTGGCCGGTCACATGATTTACACCCGGGGATTTTAAACATGGCTTCCGAATGTCGGGTATAAATGTAAACAATAATTATACGAAACCAAATTAATCGATGTATTTATAATACATAACTGGCAGATCAGATACGAATGGGAATCAAGTGAATTGTTTAAACAAGTATTAACAATATGTTTGTTTTATAAACATGAATGAGATACAGGTGTCAAAAATGTCCGCGGCGAGGCAAAAGGAAATTGCTTGATTTAATATGATTTTGAGTTCAGATACGGTCAGTTAAAATCGTAATTGTTGATTTGTATTAAAAGTGTTTGTTTTCTATATATACGGTACTCATGAAAATAGTGTTAGTGTACTTGTGAAAATTTCGGCGACAAGGTACCACGTAATGACTTTTTTTGAATAATTTTAAAGAAATATACAAATTGCATGCACAATGCATTGTAATGTATTTCTACTTATTTGTAAATATAATAGATACTACAAAAACATCAAATCAATTACTTTATCTATCATTTTGATACATAATGCTAAATATCAAGTATATAATTGAAATAAAATTGAATAATTGTTCTAAACTAGAGGTACTGTGAGCAAGCTCACAATTGATACCCCCGCTAAGAAAAAATCATAGTTCTCATGTTTTTTCCTATTATAGAAATATTAGATGAATCTTTTTCATCATCGATTTTCTATAAATAACAACTGCTCTATTTTTTAAAACTGTTAATGCTTATATGAGTACACAAACCAATTTGTATTCTTTAATTCCATTTTAGTTCAAGTTAACTGTTAACGCATGATGACATTTGCATCCTTATGTTTACAAACATGACTCGAATCAAACGAAATTCCACATGTCAAGCAGCCACTTAATATAAACATTTTGAATTATTGGTATACTGAGCCCGATTTTTTTTTCAACAATGACCTTGAACTTCCTCAATTGACCTTTGGTCAAGGTCATGACACACCCTCAGGTTATAAGCATTCTAGATGTGAATTAAGAACTTCCAATACTTGTCCATTAGAAATATATGGACTGGACACGAGTTTTACACTTTTCTGCCATTGACCTTGGCCTTGCCCAAATGACCTTGGGTGAAGGTCATGACCAACCCTTAGCTCATAAGCAATCTTTGTGTGAACTGAGAACTTCCAATGCTTCTCCATAAGAAAGATATGGACCAGACAAGAACTTTGCATTTTTTCTGCCATTGACCTTGACCTTGTCCAAATGACCTTGGGTCAAGGTCATGACACACTCTAAGGTCATAAGCAATCTTTGTGTGAAGTAAGAACTTCCAATGTTTCTCCATTAAAAAGATATGGACCGGACACGAATTTTGCACTTTTTCTGTCAGTGACCTTGACCTTGCCCGAATGACCTTTGGTTAAGGTCATGACACACCTTAAATCATAAGCAATCTTTGTGTGATGTAAAATCTTCCAATGTTTCTCCATGAGAAAGATATGGACCGGACACGAATTTGCACTTTTTCTGTTGGTGACCTTGACCTTGTCCGAATGACCTTGGTTCAAGGTAATGACACACCCTTAGGTCATAAGAAATCTTTGTGTGAAGTAAGAACTTCTAATGTTTCTCCAAAAGAAAGATATTGACCAGACACAACTTTTGCACTTTTTCTGCCAGTGACCTTGACCTTGCCCGAATGACCTTGGTTCAAGGTCATGACACACCCTTAGGTCATAAGCAATCTTTGTGTGAAGTAAGAACTTCTAATGTTTCTCCATAAGATAGATATGGACCGGACACGAATCATACAGACGGACGGACGGACGGACAGACGGACGGACGGACAAGGTGATTCCTATATACCCCCCCAAACTTCGTTTGCGGGGGGTATAAAAAGGATTTGATGTTGGCAAATTCACAAGTCTCTATTCAAAGGTCACCTCTGTTAAGAGGTCACTTTGGGTGCCTCCCGCAGGTGACTGCTTAATACAAGTTTGACTGTATATGGTTTAGGGGTCATGATTATAACAGTTTCTGAGATATATGGTAATTTCAAATTCCTGGGTGGTGGGGATGACCCCAGGGGTAAGATCTAATAAACCCTATATATTGCCAGAACCAGTCAATATATGATAATTATGAAAACCCTATATTATTATCTTTCACCATTTTCAATAGAGTCTACGATTCTTCCTACAAGGTTCAATGTTAGACCACACACCCTTTGACACCCCCCCCCCCCCTCCCGAAAAGTGGTTGTCTAACCCAAAATGAGAAAAATCAAACCAGGGTGCACAACTAGATATGCAGGCCTATCATATATCCTAGAGTTTTGTACTATTCTGTTCAGTCATCTCTGAGAAACAAGTTCAGAGCGGGAAAGAAGAAAACGAAGAAGACGAAGAATAATAATACATGTATTAAGAACCGTACAAAAACAATAAGTCTCCAAATTTCATTTGGGAGACTTAATTATAAAGATTAAATAGAGATAGGATCATCAAACATCAATAATTTAAAGATAATTGACAATTTCTGATTCTAAGGGGGTCAGGATGACCCCTTAGGGTCATGACTTACATGCCATAATGATCTGCTGCGCCATGACCTAAGGAGGAATAATATCTTTGGATTAAAGTGGGGATCTCAGTGGTTTTTATGATTTGTATACATACATGTATTAGTTTGTGTTTTGTTCTATACTATTCATGTTCATGACTTTAGTATGGCTTAGTCTTATTTTAAATTACATTAAAAAAATTTTCAAATATATTACTTGGAACCCCCGCCCCCAAACAAACTCAAATATAAACTGTTATATATAACTGATTCAAATTATAAATATTTATACTCCACAATCACCCCCCCCCCCCCAATCTACCGGTAACCTGGTTCTAAAGATTCAGTCTTCATAATACATTTTTACATGTGTACAGTAGCAAATTTCAAACCATTGGTTGATTGCTTTTTCTCTCCTGATGCACATTAACATTTTGGAAATTGCTTAATTCAATTTTCCGTGGGGTCAGAACAGTCCCAGAAGGTCATGACCTACATTGTATTTGATGCATTATAATAAATTAAGAAAGAAATACTCCTTCCTTCCTATTATAACTCATATAAAAATGATGTGTCTACACTTACTTACATGTAATACACAAATTTAATAAGAAGTTGTTTATACAGGGTCAATATGGGGTCAACTCAATAGTGCAAGTCTGACAAATGAAAACAAGTGAAAAGCTGTCAATGTGACAGCAAACCGGGTTTTCTTTTATGTAAACTGTATCTATAATTCATGTCAACCCATATCCAGTGAAATGGAGTACCCTATATGCAATATTTTGCCAAAAAATGACTAAGTTCAAAAGCTGGTATTTTTTCGATAAATTATCAGAAATCAAAATCCTAGCAATATATGCACACCTCTGATATATGTATAATTGATCTGCAAAGGAACAACTTCCTATCTTGAAAACTGTAGGAGGAATTATCGGTACAATGAGGGTACCCTTTTGGCAGCCGCCCGCCCGCCCACCCACCATTTTCACCATTTTAATAGCCGGATTTTTCCGTTGGAAAACCCGGTTAAAAATAACTTTTGCAACTAAAATGACAGAAGCTTTACAAATGCGATAGGATAGGTAACGATGATAAGCTTATTTAAATATTAAAAGATGATGATACAGTATGCTGTCAAAGGGAGATCACATTTAGAAAGTGAAAGTAGAACTTATGTATGCTGGCATCTCATTATATTGTGCTACTGCTACTACATGTATTATGCTTACCTATATTGGTCAACATCATAATGATAATCCAATTAAAACACAATTATGAATTCCTTTAGCTGATCTTAACTAATCCTTTTCTGCATATGGAAAACACAGACATGTATGTAATGACATGTATGTATACAATCGAAGAGCTGGGTAAAACTCGTACCCGCTAATGAGATCTGCAGACCTGTGTTGTATACGTAACTTCAGACAAGATCAGTTATTTGTAACATGCATGTATTTTTATGACCTATTCTTCAAATCCACTTGCACTATTTTATTAGGTAAATAACAGCTATAAGGTGGTGCAGGACACCTGCATATTGTGATGGATACTTCCTATTGAGATAAACAATAAAGTATATTAAATATTAATTAAATATTTACCCCCCAAATAAATTTACCTAACATTGAAGCGCAATGGCTTAGAGCGTTTACATGTCTGTAAGAGCATTGGGGTCCAAGGTGTATTTTTGGTAATTTTACAATTGATATAAATGAATTTTCATGGGGGGGGGGGGGGGTTTGGACCCCTCACTCCCACCCCTTCTCTAAATATGTGCACACGATGAAGACATGTAGGTACACAGAAGCAAATCTGAAACCGGCAACCGCCACGGGGAGGGGGCATAATTTAATTTTGTTTGTAATCATTATATAGACCATTATACTTTCTATGACATGAAATGTTAAGATTATTGATTAACTGAAAATTCACTGCAAACAGTTCAACCCCAAATTGCGCATAAAGTGCTGCTCATGTGTATTATCATATGGGAAGGGATTATAATTTTTAAATGTAATACCGGAGCTTGCATGTGGCCTTCATTTTTAATTAAAATGGTACAAAACAGTGTTATTTAGGGGCAAACACTTGGTGCGGGTATTACTGTCTAATGACAGCATCTAGTTATATTTATTGACACACACTCTTTCTAAATGCATTTTTTTTCAGACCGTTGTCATCAAATAACCTCAAATCCTTTTTTTCTCTCACAGTGTCATTCCCATTACATGTATTACTAAACTTTGACAACGGCAACCATTGGGCAGTCATTTAATATATGTCCAATACAATCAGGTTTTGTTGAAGTGTAATTTCTAATTAACCTCATTAATTAAATGTGTAAAACCTCCAATAAATTCATATTCCACATATTTTTTATTTCCAGCGCCAATTTCCAAAAAGTGTAATACTTTTTTTTGAGCCAATAGGTGACTATAAACACCTGATTTTAATATAAATAGAGGCATGTGAAACATCAATGTAAAATTGGTAATACATGTACAAAATATAAGGATAATTTTTCTTTATAACCAGCAATTTACCTACTTCCAGTATATCAACATGACTTAAACCATTGGACAAAGTGCCCGGTTACAAAGAAAGAATTCTGATCTTATAAAAGAAGGCTAAACATCAGAAAAGCTTATGCTTCCATCATACCAGTTCAGATATTCTATACATGTATCTAATTTGATAATTATGCATAGATCATCCCTGTTATAATTGTCTCCCTTACCAAAGAAAAGGGAACCATATTAAAACCAGGTTAACAAAACCATAAAATAATGTCAATTGGTGTCAAAAAGAAACTTCAACACTCTAGCAATCAGCTACTTGTAACACAGAATTAAAGAACAAAGCAAATTCAATCATTACTTAGTTGAAAACATCAAGTTATCGGAAACAAAATATACAAAGACAGATACCAAAAAAACTGCCAAGCATCAACAATAGTGAAGAATGATTAATTGCTTTGACAGGGACAGAAAGGGCATCGTTATTTCAAATGAAATTAAAAAATGACCTACATTATTTCTATGCTGTTTCCCACACTGTGTTGATATGCTCGTCTGTGCAAAGCATTCCGAGTATGAAACATGTCATACAAGTTTCCTACTTCCTAAAAATCAAACCATACCGACATTACAATTTTGTATTTTTTCGAGGTCACAATTTTTATTTTTATACAAGAGCAATGAATGAAAATAACCTTATCTCTTGAGCATATCTGCAGTTCATTATCCAACTTCAAAACTCTGGCAAACTTCATATATCGAGTATGATCAAAGTTATTCTTGATCCCGAGCATGTGGCAATCCCGAGCAAAATAGTCCCATTTGTCCACATCAATCTCATTTCTCTTGTTGGCCACAATCTGTTAAAAAGCAACATCAGACACTTAAACATCCTAAGACATTCTCCTACACCACTAGCTCGCTGCACGCCAGCTACACTCTCGGTAAACAGTTCACATAAAACACTGAATGGTTTCCTTGTTATGCCTCACGGTTTACCCTAAACGTTTCAAGCAAGAAAGTGGCAAGTTTTTTTGGTGTAGTGGTATGCCTTAGGGTTTCTAGTATATAAAGATACATCTACATCCATTAGGTTTCGGGACAAATATACATACTGAAATTTACATCAAATAAACAAGGATTATATAGTTTGGCAAACCTTACCAGTATGGACAATAGCATTCAACATGCTATTGATTTGAAAGTATACTTGACAGCTTAAAATGATGCTTACATTGTGTTTAGAACACACAACATCCTAATATAAAGAATTCAGACATCAGCACTGACACTGAGATCTCAATATTAATAAAGATATTGGAATTTGTAAAATAAATTTCCGGACCGACAAAGATTCTTCCAGTTTACAATTTCATTGCACAGTGAGCATCCAATTTTTGTGTAACCCAACAGTATTCATTTATTTATTAAATTCAACTACTTATATCTTTAAAGAGAGGTAGTCTCTGAGATTTTATTTTGGTGAAACTTTGTAATTTCATAAGACAATCAAGTTTGTTAAAAAAATTATTTGACGATTTAAAACTGTAAAATTGGACCATGCAGCTTTAAATTACCTCATAAAGAAATCTTTTGTCTTTACTTCTTCCACTGTATGGCCAATTCTAGAATGAAAAATATATATAACTGACATTCATCATATCATAAATCTTAAGTCCATAAAATTCAGTTAAAATTTTTTTTGAAACAATTAATTAGCACTAATAAATGTACCAACAAGAAAGGTTTGTTAATGAGATCCTTTTCTCCCTGATATATGATCTTAAGGTCAATAGGAGCCAACCCCTTAGTACCATAATAGCAATGCATTAGTTAAACAGTATTTAACATAGCTTTATCAGTAAACTTAGACTCCGGCCTGAAATTTGATGTGGTCCATTACTTCCTGTGCGCAACTTGAGTAAGAAGTTTGGTGACACAACCAAGCAACTTTTAATGTTTATACATCAGACTGTTATGTCAATGCTAGCTGCAGGTCTGTAGCACCCGGTCTGAAAAAATTCGGATGGTCGACCTGGGAGCTACAGTGCCTCCCATAGAAAAAAACTGCAATTTATGGCGCACAAAAAATTGTGCTAGTTTTGGACTGATTAATCTCATCTCCGAACACATTCTGTACAAATGTTTGATTCCAAAAAATTCCTCGGACATTTTACTGCAGATATCGTCACTTCACTTGCCTCTGATATATTCTTTTAAACACCATCACATGCCCCGTAAAGTGAAGTGGTGCAGTTTGTTTACATGTAAAAATGGCGATTCGATCTTGACGTGAATTAATATACTTCAATTTCCAAGGTCAGATAGCATGTTTAAGAGATAGTGCGAGGAAAGTAAAGTGACTTATCAGTAGTAAATTGCCTGAAAATTCTAATGGTACTAACTGTTTTCCCAGAATTTGTGTGAGAATAAGGTTAATCAGTCCAAAACTAGCACAATTTTTTGTGCGTCGTAAATTGCAGTTTTTTCTATGGGAGGCACTGTAGCTCCCAGGTCGTCCATCCGAATTTTTTCAGACTGGGTGCTACAGACCTGCAGCTATGTCAATGCGTGACAAGGGAACAAGGGTATGAACTGTGACCAAGAAGCCAAGAAGCACAGTTAAGTTATCTACCACCTGTGAAAATTCAGTGTATATGAAATAATAAAATAACCCAAATTTTTTACTCATTTAAGCCTTTTTCTGAAAAGTAGTTGCAGGTCTGAAGCTCCAGGTCTGAAAAAATTCAGATGAAGCAAGTGCCACCCATTTATAAATAGTGTAATTACTGCGCAAAAAAACGAGGACTAATTTTTGATTGATTAACCTTTTTGATAGGCAAATTCAGTGGTAAAAATTAGTACCATTAAATTCTTCATGCAATTTACTACCAATACCTACTGACTTTATGAAATTATGAACATACCTGGTAACCCCAACTTTTACCAAATTAAGCCTTGGTGACCTCACATTTTGGATTAAAAGCAAAAAGCTAAATTATTAATAAAATATGCTCGTAGATTATCATTTGCATCCAGGAAGTTGGCAACAAACAATTTAAAGTATACATGTAATACCAAGAGCTTCTGCGAGGTTGGGAACAGCTTGGAAGCTTTTAAAAAGGCCTTCCATGAAAATTTCTTTGTCTTTCCATTTATCAAAATTGTGAACAAGGAAATCGTGTCATAAGGTCTGCATTAAAAGCAAGAATACAACCTGATAAAAGAAGTTATTTCGAGAGAGTGTTTGAGCGATTTGACAATAAAACAATCTGCAATGAGCTCCAAACTCATTGCTCCCAAGTCTCCCAAGTACAGGATCTTATTGATAATAAGTTTCACCTACCTACCTTACAAGTAGGACAACTTGTGTGCAATGCCTACAAAATGGTTTTAAAAGTTGTATTTCGAAACCTTTAACCTAACTTCTCACTACTGTTAATATAAAACTGGTGTCAATATTTGGGGGAATTGTTACAATTAAAAGGAGTTGAAGTGTATATATGAAATGACTGTAAGTCACTAAAATCACTTGATAAATGGCATATTTATGAAAAGATTCACCTGATAAACAAAGTCCAACAATAACCCTTTAATGAAATATACAATTATCACAAATATTCTAGCTAGTTTGATTCCTTTTTATCTGACAGTCACATCAAAAGAGCAAACATTCACTTTTTATCTGGCGGCACTATTTCACAATTCTTTTTTAACACTTTCTTCTGTTGGAGATACTTTTTTTGGAATTACTCTATTTTTAATAAAATTAACACTGACTTAATTGTCTTAAGTGTTGACTAAATTTAAAAAAATTTTGTTTGGCATAAATTATCAAAAATCAATATCAAAGTAAGATGCATATCTCTGATACTTGTAAATTTATTATGTACAATTGATCTGCAAACCAAATCTATCTTGAAAACTGTATGAGTTAATGGTACAATAGTTGTTTTCTTTTTGCATCAACCAACCCCACTCACTCACTTGCATGCCATTTTTAGGATTTCAATAACCAGATTTTTCCCATGGAAAACCCGATTAAAAATGAAAATGTTTGAAATGATGAAAATAAACAATTAAAAACACCTCTACTAGGAAAACAGCTTGTGGAAGCCATTGCCTTACAAACAGTTAAAATGTTGTAAGTATGACTAATATATATCATTACTTACCATCCACTATTTTCTACAGTAAATGAAAATTTTAAAAGTCATCAAATGTATGATGAAGAAACCTTTAACCAACAGCAGCAACTAGTATACGTGTAAATTAAACACTGGGTATTTGTAAAGTCCATCGTTTTTAAAGTTTGTTCACTTTCTCTCTCATGCTTTTTAAACCTAAGGTTGTAATGTAGGAAATAAATTCTTCTTTTATGGGCGCTAATGAAAATCAAAGTTAAAAAAATCTGATCTGAAACCTCCCATATTTTATATATATGATCAGAATATTCAAAATGAAAGAAAAAAAAAAGTAAGCTATCTCACATACTCAAAACACCCACATTGCAGAATACTTGACAATTCTTCACATAATGAATGGCAGGGTATGTATTAAATACATAAAATAATTTAACAAGGGCACCGCTAAGCGGAGCATCCCCTCGCGACATGAGTCATTGTGTGGGGGATGCATTATTTAGGAATATATACTTATGTAAATGAGGCGACCACATTCTACTAACCCTCCATTACTTCAAAAACTACTTTTTCTTTTAAACATACGTATTACAGTAATAAAGATAGAAACAGAGACCATCTTTACCTTTTGGATGTGTTTGTGCGGTCCCGCGATCTGTTCTTTAATGAAAGTCCTGTCTTGTTCTGTCAGTCCATACTTCTTAAATTCCCCCAACAAGTTGTTACTGCTCACTAAGTGGTCAAACATCTTCACAGATAAATCTTCATGCTGAAAAAGTACATTTATGTCAAATACTGCAAGTTGTGTGTATATTATGCACCTGTGTATGATATGCACTCCCAAAAGCTGGGTGTAAAATGCTGAAAAAACCGCTGTTCCTAAGTATAATACATACCCAAAAAACAAAGACATTTTTAATTGATTTAATTTTACAGTTCAGGTAGAGGGCTTCATTAATATCATAACCATGCATTCAGATTTTCTAAGATTAAATGCATTTCACCAAGTGGCCATGTTGGTCCCGCCCTAGGGCTTGAATCCTTGACCCAGAGGCCATGAATTTCACAATTACAGTACACGTATATTCCTTTCATCCCAGAGATGAATTACGACAACAATAATGGTAACAATTGGCCTTGTAGTTTTCAAGAAGTTAAAAATGTAAAATTGTAAATGCATGATCCAAAGATGGATGACAACCGATGACAATAGGTAAAATGTGTAACTCAGGTGACCTAAAAATTATATAAATAACATCATACATCATTAAATAAGGACAAGCAAACAAAATTTACTGTTTGTCTAATTTAAAATCAGGAAATATAATTTTCTCCATTAATAATAACTTTAAATAGAAAATAATAATTACCTTAATTTTGTCCTTGGGTCGGGCCACAGGCAAAAATTTTTTGTCGAACATGTGAGACAATGGTCCATGTCCTATAACAAAAGATCCATCATTTAGAATTCTTGTTAAATAAATTGTAAATATCAGTTTTGTGGTTTAAATCTATTAAGACACTTAAAATGTATGCCTGTAAGAAGTAAAGATAATTTTTTTTTATTAATATCAAGTGTTGGTTTTGTTCATGTCAATGTTGGTAAAAAACACACTTATTATCTGATAACCTTATCTGTTAAATCAAACCTTGGAAAGGTTCTTTTTTCAGCCTCTCACGTGTGTATTAATTGACAAGACTTTATAGCAAGTGCTCTACAATCATGTAAGTCACAGTGTATATGTATGTCACAACCTAAGCTACATGGACAAAGCCATAACTGCTGCTATACCTAGGTCATGACACAGTCCAGCTATCTGAACACACAGGACATCAGTGTTGGAGATCTCCAGGTCAGGCTGTCGCTTTCTGAGGGTGGACGTAAGCTGTCCAGCCAAATAACATACCCTGGAAGACAGAGATAATCTGATTATCATTACCTCTAAGATAATACATCGTTATACAAAAAGCACATAATATTTTAGCAATAGCACCTTCATTATACGATATAATGGTAAGCAAGAACTTTTTTTTCGTATTGGATCTGAATGTACGATAAGAATACCCCCCCCCCCACTATTAGTGCAAGTAGCAATAATATTGCAATAGTTTCAAGTCTGACAGACAGAACTATTTATAATTCAAAACATTTATGGTATTTCTTATTCTACATTCATGAAATGTTTGGCTACAAACTTAAAAACTCTCAATTACATATGATTGTTTTGATTTAATGAAAATTTGATACCAACAGGCAACAAGTATCCTGGGATTTGATCTACCCTCAGTTTTGCTATAATTACCCTAAAGAATGCTCAAATCGATTGTGAGCTGCACCGGGATAAACAAAATAAACTCCTCCAAGCTGTTTGATGGAGCGCAGTCGCTGGAACTGAGGAGTGTCTACTATCCTCACACAGAGGGGGTGGATCTCAATGTGTCCGTGAATTGGGTCATTCAAAATCTGAAATGTACATATGCTTCAGTTAAAGTTCTCAAAATAAAAAAGATCTCTCAAGTAAACGGCTTGATAAGCTTATGTACCAGGATTTGTAATTACACAAAGCTCAACCTAGTTTTACATATCGTCTTATTATCTAATCAACTTTTTTTTGGGGGGGGGGGGGGGTATAAACTCATTTGAAACATATATTACATATAAAACTTCATAAATTTTGAAACAGTGACACTCATTTACAAAGTGTTTCATCTCACTTGTATTGCAAATTATCAACCCCTAAATCTTTATGTCAAGAACTTTTAGATATTGAAGTTTTGATTACATGTACATGTATTAGTACATGTCACGTAATCATTTCTTCCCCACACTTTATTATTACCTTATATCCATAAAGTCCTTCAGTAATTTTCTGGATACACTTAATAGCTTCAAGTCTCCTACCAAGTGGTCTAAGAAAAATTGGCAACTTTTTATTTCTTTCGGAATAAAATCCATAATGTTGTTTCAATCATCAATTATATATTATTCATGTTGAATAAGCTCAATGATGACATTTTAGAAGCAGTATAAAAGTTACAATTTTTAACAATTCATAAGTTGTTTACAACAGAATGTCTACATTTATGATTTTAATCTATTTTTAGTTTATATTAATTGAACTAAAGCAATCATTGATTCAGAAAATTAAACTAAAAATAGATCACTCCCTAATACCTATGATTCAGAACTTGTACACACAATACATACCAATGCCATTAAATAATCTTAACCTTTTGTGTGCCAATTTGTTTTACAACAACCCAGTGTCCCAGTACTGAGTTGTTTTAGACATTAGCAACTTTATTAGCACATCATATTTGACAAAATATTTTTAACAATGGTTAACTTTCCTTCAATTTGTTGTAATTTAAAAAAGATACTGTTTAATATCAGTCATCTCTGACACAAAAGAACCAAGATGGATTTTACATTTTTGCTTATTTCTTATAACCATGGCAACATAAATATTAAGTTAAATGAAAAAAATGTTTACCCTAATTTTTTGTCATTCAAAGTTCAGTCTAAAGAGCTTGAAATGTATTAATTTTATTCTATGTACAGGTACATGATAACAACTAAAAAGTACAATCTAAGAAATATATACTGTTATGTGATAGGGTGATATTTCATATTAATTAAGTAATAATTTCATTATCATGAAATTATTAATTGATAGTTCTATAAATTATAAGTTTACAGTATTTACTATAAAAGTTGTCAATATAAACAACTTTATGTACAACCTAACAGTATGTAAATAGCTACATAGTTATTTATATAGTATGACATCACAATGGTCATTATGGTCAGTGTAAACCTGTTTTAGTTAATTATATATCACATGGTCAATTCTATTTTTGAATTCTCAATTTCATTGGTCCTTTAAATTCCCTCTCTTTGCTTTGTCCTTTTTGATCTGATCTTCATACTGACCAGATGTGTTTAGCTTAAGACCAAGAAGAAATCTATAGACTGTAAGTAATTGTTTTATATTTTATGCTATTTATATTAATGCTTATTTATAAAGCATATTGTATTTGCTAGATAAGTATATGCTATATAGTGAAATGTAAATCTATTTAAATGTAAATTATCATGAGTGAAAACTTAGTATTTGAGCAACACTCATTATAGTTATTTTAACAATCTTAAGCTAGATAACCTAAATGTAGTTTTAAGAGTATTGTTATATGTATTAGATTCCATACCTGAAGAATATATCAGGATCATGCAGATGCAGATCAATTAGGCTTTGTGTCACACATAGGTATGCATATATATAAATATCAGATTTGATACTTATTGCCTAAGTTAAGTTTAATATGTTTTATTTATTAAACATTAATAACTAACTAAATTATTAATTACACAGGATAAATATTATTGAACTCTTTATATATCAGTTAGCACTGTGATAAGGGGAATAACTCTTGCTTGTAAACTGTGCTTGGCAAAATCATGAAACCTATTCAATACAATGATATATTATGTGTGATCTATTTTATTTTTATGATGATGTGATATTGATAAATTACTTATTGTGATACATGTATTGTTAAATATTTCAGAGCTTATGATATGATATAATATAAAGTAATAATCAAGAACCCTACGTTGGAGTTGTTGTCTTAATCTGTCTACAATAACACCATCATTACAGTTATTAAAAATAAGTATGAATTAATTTCATTCAATACATGAAAATCTAGCAAACTTTTTTTTCTAAATCCATTCACTGGAATTTGGGAAGTGCAATTAAGTGGTATCTTACTTACTTAATTTCTAGGTCCTTCAATTGACTTTCTGTGACTCTGTCTATCAGTTCATTAGTCACACCTTCCTCTACAAAAGGTGAAGAAAATAAAAACCCACAAAATTACATGTACACCTCTCCCAAATACAAGAAACACACAACTCACATCATTATGTACAAGTTACAGAACCAGGAGGAGGGTAACGCCCCCCCCCTTCCACCCCCTTGGGAAAAAACTCCAATTTTTCCCCTTTTAGGAATTACTTTATCATTGACAGATGGTTCTTACATTTGAACAACCACTTCCCCAAGACATTTTACAGTTTACCGCCGAAATTCCTACTATCATTACTGAACATATAGAGAGAGAAAGTACAGAGTTATCTTTTCTTGGGCGAAGAGATTTGGTTTCTGCAGCAGACAGCGGTTATAATGGGATAAAAACGCTTTTCACCGAGTTTATTAGGAATATTTGAGTGTGAACGTGTTTTTTGACAACATTTGCAACATTGTGTGCGAGGATTTGCGTAACTTTTGTGAAGTAAGTTGTTTTTTTACATTGTTTACAAATCGTGTCCTACTTTCGATTCTTCCCTTGTGTATTATTATATATAGGCTATGTCATAGAGTGTAGAGCGGATACGATGCCCCTGTGATTCATTATAGCTACCCAAAAAGTACAAAAGCTATCAAAGCTGTTGGGAAACTCCCTTGTTTATGTTTGGCCAATGTAAAGAAGAAAGCAAACAATGGTATATTCATCTGTAATGTAATGTTAATATATATAACAATTTTTTATTTCTAGAATGTGAATATCAAAGGAATTACATGCAAACAAATAATCAATCATATTGATAATTAAATGAAACATTTGGTAAAAAATCTTTCTAACCTTGCAAAACCTTGGCCACATCTGCGAAGCCCTTCTCTGCGAGAAGTTTAAGGCAGTCAATACTGAGTAGACCCCTGTCCAAGGAGGCGACGGAATCCTGGGACAGGGGCAGATCATCCTGTGATTCCCCCTCCCCACTGGGCCTCACCACACACTTCTTGAAAGGAAAGCGCTGTCCTCATCAACACCCTTCCGGGTGGATTTCCTTTTCGTGGGCAGCATGCTTTTTCACCTCTACAAATATAATACAATAAAACTTGGTTATCGTGAAGCCCTATGGACCAATGGATTTACTTATGAATATTCTTTGAGAAGGGAGTATAACCGTAATTCGTTACATGTTTTCTTTCACCAGACTATACTTTTTGCTATTTGAGGCTTAAAATAAAAATACTTTACTTTGATATCTTTAATAATTGGATTGTGAATTGAAAAAAAACACAAAAAAATAAATTCATTCAAACTATTATGTTAAGGTGGCTCTATACACCCACAGTTTATTCCAATTTTCAATAGAAGACCACAAAACATATACTTCTCAAATATTAAAATGATGATAGGGGTACTATAGGTACGGTATTTTAAAAACTTAACTATTAACAAATTGAGAGAAGATTTTTGGGAGTTTATTTTTAATCAACTCTCCTATGCAGTCACGCGGACAAACCGAAAGTGAAACAGTGTTAATTTGGACCTCAGCACAAATCATTGCTCCTGACAAGACTTAGTTCTTAAAAATAATTGATGAATTCGATATAATGTATGCTAAAGCATTGTTTTTCAAGGAAACTTATTATTTAGAAATACCTTAAAAATAGTCAGATTTTAAATGGTACGAACAATTTAAATATTTTTGTAGTCGTATATATTCCTACGCCAGAGTTCAATATAGTCTCGTTCAACTCGACGCTCGGCTGTCTCCGTAAACCCTTGTCGGAGATTTACGGTGTCAGCCGAGCGTTTGGTTGAACGAGACTAGAGTTCAAAATTGCTTGGATCCATACAATTTTCGAGAAATATTTCTACCACTGATACATATAGTTTGATTGAATTAATTTTATCTTTAAATATTATTTAACATGATTCATATGGAGGTTTCTCGACATTCTAGTCGAAAAAGTTCAAAAATTCATATTATAAAAATATACGTAATTCAAATTAGAAACTACGTATACATGTACTTGTCATGCAAAATAACATATCATTGATTTTAAAATAAATAAACATCGACAAAATCAACTCCCGCCAGTTCTTCAGTACTTTGATTTGTTATATGATGGATATTTCCTTCAGACACCGAAAAAAAATATAATACTTCTTAACATTCAAAAATTTAATCATTGCAATTTTTTCTAGCATTTCCCCAAAACATTTAAATTTTCATATTTTCTCTTACTCTGTTTGACAAATCATCTGAAAAAGCTGCATGATGTTATAAAAAATGTATTTTAATAACTGTGACATAAAAAATTTGAATGAAAATCATTGCGAATAAACACAAAAAATATTTTAAATTTTATTTGGAATGAAAGTTCCTCCCGTAGGAGTTATTGTTCCTAAGTCCCAAGGCCTAAACATCGTGGGGACTTTTCATTTCTAAGTTAAAGAAAATTTCCTTAATATCACGATGGAATGATAAATACATACATATTTCATTATAGGCCTATATAAGTGAATTTATTTGCTTTAACGCAAAACTAAGTCAAAAAAAATAAAGGGGAAAATTAACTATAATACAATTTTTGTATCCCAACCAATAGAATTTTTGTATCCCAACCTGAGAGAAATTCAAAGCCATCCTCCCATCCCCTTATGATGGTTAGGAACATGTGTCAATATTAATGTGGATTAAAGTATATTATAATTAAAATACCTTCACCGCTTTAGAATTTTCTTTCACAGTATTCAACCAAAAAATTACGTTTTAGAAAATTTTGGAAAGTTAAAAAACGTTTTTGTCCTCAACGGGATTCGAACTCATGACCTATAGGTTTGTAGTGAACCCACTAACCCACTGCGCTAAGTGTAAGATGTCGAAAATCAAAAAAAAAAAAATTAAAAAAATTATACTTGATTTTATTGTTTATTTCGATAAATAAATATAATACGACACAACAGGAAGGTGTCACATTACTTGTAAGTAATACTTTTTCCAATTAACAAATTAAATCTAAGACTATTCATTTAACAATTTTTTTTAAAAGAGCGGTCCCCATACAATTCGCCTCAGTTTAAATCAGCCAGTACCGGAATTGCATGCTTCCAGATTTACTTTTTTGCGTACTGCGTCATCAAAAAGTGGTGTCTAGAGCCCCCTTAAATAGTAATTATGCAAACTTTTTAAGGGGACATGGTCACGATTTTGGTCGAAATTATTTTTTTCGATTTTAATGTTTACAATGCTTCAGTTAGGCATTTTAAATAGGCAACCAAAATTTGAGTGTCATTTGATGAGTCATAAGCGAGTTACAGAGCTTACAATTCTTCGCCATGCAAACAAAACATTTGTTTACATTTTGAATATTGAAGTAAAAATTCCAGTTTTAGACCTAAAATGAATGTTTTAATCGTTAGGAACTGTTTATTTATGCTTAAAATGAATAATAAGATCGACAAACCAGCTTTAAAAAGATTTTTTACTGGTATATTGAACCTATGTAAACAAAAACAGGGCACGAGCCTTGTTTACATGACGAAGAATCGTAAGCCCTGTATTTTGCTAAAAACTCAATGACTGGCACCCAAATTTCATTTCATCATTAGAAATGCATTCCTAGAGCATTGCAAATAATAAAAACAGAAAAATAAAATTTGACCGAAATCGTGACCATGTCCCTTTAAACTGTATAGAATTTTCTTACAAAAAAATTAAATTTCGTTTTTTAAGAGATCAATGCGGCTGTTCCTAGGACCTCCCTAACACATTTTCACTGCATGTTTTTACATTAAATATATCACGTTTAGTAGTAATAATCGTATAAAATTGCCCTTAAAATATTAGGAACATGATTCAAAGATATTTTATAAATAAGTGAAGAGTATTAAAAATCCAAAGAAAACGTCTGTCGTCTGCATGTGATTCCTTTGATCGATACACATGTAAACATTACTAACAAAACCGTTGGGGTTACACGGAACAGCCGTCAAAATGACCTAGATCGTCTCTCTATAGAAGAAACGATCTGTAGAAATACTGGGCTGTTAGTAGAATAGAAATAAAGTTCTTGTTATCGTGAATGTTGCAGGATAACCTCCTCGGTCTCGAAATGTTGTTTGAAATATAAAAGCCTCGGCTAACGCCTCGGCTTTTATATTTCAAAACAACATTTCTCGACCTCGGAGGTTATTCTGCAACATTCACGAAAACTCGTACTTTATTTCTTAATTACTTCCTTGCTTTTGATAAAGATCATGTTTCATGTAATAAAACTTTCTGCATTGAAAAAAAAATGTGCTTGCGGTTATTTACACATTATACGACAACACAACTCATTTATTTTAATCAATGAGAGGAAATATTACCCTGGGCCCAGTGGAAGAGCGGGAAATAACACGTCAGCTAATGGCGACGGTTTCGGTAGAACCCGAACCCAGGATATTTCATACCTATTTTTTTTTCTCTCTGTATTTCAATATTTAATAATGATGCCTTTATAAAAGTTTAATTGGCATTAATATTATTAGGTATCAGGAGAAGACGTACCCAAAAGGAAACATACTCAGGAAAAAAAACGTACCCAATTTATAGGCTACGTTTTCTCCAAGAGAGAACGTATCCAGGTACGTTTTCTCTTGGGGAAAACAATCTTCCCAAGTCAAGGGTTTCTGATCCACATAGCTTCTCACAAATCAGAAACCCTTGACTTGGGAAGATGGGGGAAAACGTACCCTATAAAAATCATAAACGTAATTTTAAACAGTTTTAAATACTATATGAATTTAATAGATATATGAATAAATAAAAGTAATTATTTAATATGTAATGGTTGAATATTTAAACGACCTGGAAATGTCAAATAGTTTTAAATACATGTACTACTTTAATACAGATTTTAATGCAAAATAAATATAGAGAAATATATAAATTTTATAAATAATATCTTTTGAATAATAAAGATTCTGTAAGGTTTTTCTTATATTTGTATCGTTTGAATATTTAATGGACTTGGACATAATTTAAGTTAAACTTTATTTTCATAAATGATTTTTATTAAACAGTTGATCAATAAATGTACCATGTTTGTTATCTGTATTCTGCTTTAATTAAATATTAGTAATTTTAATGTAATTATTTACCTTTGAGACTTTCAAAGTTTAGGAACATTTTAGCAATGAAAAAACCTATTCATAAAGATGACGTATAATTTATCGAGAAAAAAAACGCGCTATCGACTTCTTAAAGCTATACACGCTATAATTTACGTCCACTTTGAATGCCAGTGAAAACGCATGTGTTTGTCTACTTATAAAAGTTATCCTTAATCTGTAAATTACAATGGTGAATTCCATCTCGTTACAAAGATATAGATTTTTAATTGTTTATTTTCCTGCCAGGAAAATATACCTTTTCATGAATATTGATTAAGGAAGAGCGAAACTGACCTCATTGCGCATGTCCGCGGAGAACTTCGTTATTGTTTGTCTAATTAAATATCCAACTTGATTTTTAATATGCTTAACATTTGTTAATTTGAAAAACATACATGTATAATGAGTAAAATGCGTTTGTCATTCACGATACCCTTACTTCTGCATTAACACTTATAGGATCTATAAATAGCACATAGGGGAAAAACACAGGTCTACGTCATTTTTTTAAAGGAAGTATTCATATCTACTCACAGGCTTGTATTTTTTTCTTTTGTTTGTACTCGTATATCGGACAAATTTATGCTTTACTGAAAATATCCTTTCCTTTGTGAAACTATCACAATTATGAAGATGTTCGACCCTTCACCAGTTGTGGTATGATAGACTAAATTTAGCTGTCGATATCACGTGATAGATTGATATTCACGAGGAGGCATTACTTTCCTGGCAGGAAAATAAATATTTTTCATTGTTTAATATTTGATATATTTGTTACGTACGGAAGCCCTGGGAGGACATTGACTTACTTCTTAATTGTTATGAGCCCAGGAAGGACATATTGACTTACTTCTTAATCAGTATTAATTTTTATTTATTTGTTACTTTTTAGGTACAGTAGACGAATTTTAAAATTTAAACATATTTTATTGAGTAAATTCAATAGGATTGGACAACAGTCATAGCCTTTGTATACCCTCTTCTTGTATAATAGGTCATGTTACATAACTTTTTATAATTATATAGGACACTATACTTATATAACTATAATCATGTATTTGAATAATAACATATTACGTATATTATTTGTGAATTATAGAGCTATAATAATATATGAGGATCTACATTATAATACAGTAATACAGTAGACGAATTATGTAATTAGAATTTAGCTGCATTTACCAATAACAGTCCGGCTGTTATTGTCAAATTTTATCTTTATTGTATACATCATGTAAAATTTGTTCCGAGAGTTTTACGGGTTGATAATGGAACAGAAAATAAAAGTGTTTGTTGCTTGCAACCTCTCTTTCGATTCCATTCAAATGATTCTATGGCTGCATGGTGTTAAACGTTTAATGTATGGAAAAAGTACGTTCGACCAAAGAATAGAGGCGTGGTGAGGATTTCTTATGAAGCTTGGGATTCATTGGTGGATTAATTTATTTGAAGATATCGTGGATACTGGGATGTTCGATTTGGACAATTCAGTTGTGAAAGAGTGTCTGCAATTTTCTTCATGGACGTCTTGCAAACTGATTTGGATAGAATAGCGAATCACAGGAATTATCAGGGTCAAGACATCATCTACACATTCTAAAGTTTAACCTCAAGAGTACATATCAAATGATAAAAAAAGATACTAATCTAAAAAAAATGAAATGAAGTAATTAAAATATAGGGAAATTTATATTAAAAACAAAAATAATTGTACTACACTTTGATGGTGAATAGCAAAAGCTGTATTCAATTCGGAGCAAACAAATCAATTAAATTGAGCTGTTTCATGCCAAAAATTATACATCTTGTCATAGCTCTCATAGTGGCGCAAAATTTAAATTAACCAAGCGATATTTCTTGATTTATTCATAGTTCTGTGATATTTATGAAAAAAATGTTATCAGATTCCTCTTTCTGAAAATAATAAAGAACCAATACAGTAATTGTCAAAATAAATTAAATGGATGTTATATGAAATTTATTTAAAGTCAATCAGGACTCAAGCTATATATTCTTGTTTCTTGCTTGTACTCATTACTTACTTGTTGTTATTTAATACTTACTAGTTATTTATTAATTCTTAATGCTTACTACCTATTACTTAATACTTGCTTGTTATTTGTTAAATTTTATTTCTTAATTGTTAATACTTATTATTTACTGGTTATTTATTAATTCTTAATACTTATTTGTTTATTTGGTTATTTTCTAGTTATTTCTAATTTTATTTTAATTTTTCATCTCTACGACAATCAGCTCCAATATCAGGATTAGAAACCCAAATATTTAATTAAGACTTGCTTTGCCAGTTTACTATAGAAGCATGTGTTTCAACCTGCACCTTGATACCCCTGGTAAAGAAGGTCTTTACACTTAAAAGTGTGATGACAGTCCAAGTTAATAAGTATTTCAATTAAATTGAATGGCTATCTGAAAAGTTATAGATATTGGCATATGTATTTTTATCTGAGAATAAAAATGTTTAAAAAATAATGCATGTATTATTGTGGTTTTTTATGTTTAGAATCAATTTTCAAATACAATTCATTTGGATAAAAAAAGCATCTTTCCTGTACTAGCCAACTAGTAAATGTATGCATAGTAAAAGTATATATTTTTTGAAAGTACAGCCCATTACAATTTTACCCCAAATTATGCTTGGAACAATTTTTTACTAGAGGTTGGCGTGGATTCTGATGTCTTTTTCAGTTAATTTACTATGAAAATTTGATATTTTAAATTTTCCAAAAGGGAGGGTAGCTTATAATCTTAAACTGTCTTCTGGACCTTCAACCTTCTAGATACTGTACATGCATGCAAAGTTTGAAAACAACGATAAAAAATATTCATGTATGATAAACCATTTTCTTGGGTATAAAATGTTCTGGGTTTTTTTTACCTTTTGACTTTCTAATATTTTTTGTCCTTGTTTAATAACTTTCCAAAATATTCAGATGAATAACTGTTAGTCACTTAAATTTTGTAAAATAAATGCATATACAGGTAAATAGAATTGTCATGATATATCATGATCAGTTAGTTTTTTTTACATATCAGCTGCTTTATAAGCTAAACAAGATCCTGAATGTAGAGCAGTTACTGCCTTTTTACTCTCAGAAAGTCAGCAAATTCAGATTTTTAACAATATTAATTTGAAAGAATAATATTAAGATGAATTTGTATTTAACAAAGTGCCCCAGAAAGAAGCCATCTATTTATATAAACAAGTCAATACCAAAGACCATACTAGACTGTATTCACATATGTACGGAATACCAATCCCGAGGTTAAAGTTTAATAAAAAAAAATGAACCTTACCGATTAAAATCTATGTACGCGTAGAGAATTTTTTTTTGCCCTCAAAAGGAGCAAAAATAAAGACCGAAGTAATATAAAAAATATTTCAGTTTTCATACAAAATTTTACTGTACTTATTCTAAAATAAAGGTAAAGTTTGTTGGCACATGACAGTGACAGAATTCCGGATTGAATTTTCAAAACCTGAATGTCCCCCTATATAATTACTTCGATCTCGGGTGCATTTATAAAAACATATTCTTTATATCAATAAAAACCAATCTTCTTTGCTGGAACTAGTGTTGATGTCAGTGTCCATATTGAGCGGTACGTCACCGCCACGTGTTATTCATCGCTCGAAATTAAAAAAAATCTTATCAAATAATAATTACATGTTTGTCATAAAAAAAAATAAGTCATAACAATTAAGAAGTAAGTCAATATGTCCTTCCAGGGCTCATAACAATTAAGAAGTAATTCAATGTCCTCCCAGGGCTTCCGTAGTTACGTGATCGAATTGAGCATTATAATTAACAGCATAAAGGTAACTTTTATTAGTAATCAAACACATACATTTTCCCCTTTATTCAAAATTGACGCAAATTATAGCGTGTATAGCTTTAAAATTCTTATGATAATTAAGTTCTCTAAATTATATTGCAATCAAAACTATTATGTCGATCTATTTTTTTTAACAAATTCATTTATTAGGATGGATTATAATTGCCGACTAACTATATATACAATTAACTCAGGCGAATCTAAGTATGCATGTGCATTTGTATATAACACAAATATTGTCTAATTAATCAATGTACGTGATTATGTATACATGAAAACAAAAGCAACAAATGGTAAAATGTTTTTTGAATAACTTATTTTATTGCATCACGGAATATTTATAAAAACTGTTCTTTATGAAAACGTACATGGGTACGTTCTCTCTAGGAGAAAACGTACCCTAGAAATTGGGTACGTTTTCTCCTGGGTACGTTTTCTCTTGGGTACGATTTCTCCAGCAAAAAAACCCAAACGCAAAAAATTTAACAATGTTTAAAATGGGAAGAAATCAAATGATAGAATTGATAGGTGACATATAATGTAAAGATATTAAACTATGTTTAATGAGAATGACACATTTCATTAAACCCCATTTGGAAAAGAAAATCAACTATAAATTGCTTGTACTGTTAAAACATGTCTCTGGTTATAACGTTAGACTTTAAATTCAAAATTTCAGATATAATATTAGTTTATACCAGCAGAGACATGAATAACATTTATGTCTCTGATATCAGCAAACAAATTCATGATTTTAGGGTCTATAAAAATGACAATTTTTTTTTAAAGGTACGTGGTATCCTGGTTAAGTAATATATAGAGTACTTTTTAACGAGTGTATCTTCAAATAACAGACGAGGGGGCTTGTCCCCCCGAGTCTGATATCTGAAGATGCACAAGTTAAAAAGTTACTCTATATGTTTTGTATCGTTGTTTTCATTGCACTGAGTTGCCCATGATCTATCAAAATGTTATTATGTTCCATTTTATATGACCAATGAAAAAAGAGCACGTGATTCTAGAAGTTTTATGAAAGTTCCATCTACCTCGCCCTTTTAAGCAAAAATGCCGTGGATGACGGTTGTGATTTTATGCTCTCGCAATTCTTAGGATATAGTTGAAACCGAATTCCTTAAATAAATTAGGAAACCTGAACATTCACAATCTGTTGATATGCATCTCCGGGACGAAGATCCTAAACAGATTCACTGCATGGTTATGGCGCTTTGTGTTAGAGGTACATAAACAGAATGGCAGTGATTACCCCCGCGTCCTCTATTCGTTGTGTGTGGATTACTGCTTCATTTGCGAGAGGAAAACATTCAATTTGAATTTTCTTGATGAACGTGACGACCTTATTGCCGTTTTCCGCAAAGTGTTAGATGTTTGCATGAAGGAATTATTATCAAAGGGTTCAGGTACCAAAGTGCGACAAGTTGATTCGATAATGCCGGAAGATGAGGAAAAAATCTGGACTCGTGGAGTACACCGGATTTAGATAATTGTGTATTTCATTTCGAGTCATAAACATTGTCCTTGTAACATGTGTATGCGGTGATAAAAAGAAAAGGGAGTTCGATCGAAGAACCTTTAATTTAATTGATAATCGTTTGAAATGTTGCTTGTATTATGATTTGAATATATCTACACAATTAATATTTCAACTTACCGTGTTAAAATTTAAATGTGTTTCCGAAGACAACCTTTAAAACTGCATAGCTTTGTGTAGTTGTTTAACAATAACCCTTTCGCCATTTCTAGAAAATTGAAAGATGCATGGTCTACTTTTTTTTTTTCAGCTAATCGAATCGAAACCTACATTTAACAATAACCCTTTTTATCACAGCGTCGCCGTTTCTAGAAAATTGATAGTTCCATGGTCTATTTTCGCTTTTTTTTCAGCTAATCGAATCCAAAGCTATATTTAACAATAACCCTTTTTATTACCTAATCAAAGATATTTTGTTGTTTTATTACAAATTAAATATTTGCGTCTATTTTGAACTGCCGGTCAATAGACTGCGATCTATTGGACCGCCGGTCAATAGACTGTGATCTATTGGACCGCCGGTCAATAGACTGCAATCTATTGGACCGGCAACGTATTTAAGAACGCAGGTATGTTAATTAATGTTACATCCTTTCGATAGTTCTCAGGGAATGTATATTCCTTTACATAGACGCTGTTTTTAGTACTTGGTGAAACCAAATTCAAAATGGAGTATCAAATAATCAACTAATCAACAGTTTAAAAGCCTCATATAAGGTAAAAGACTATTTAAAAGATAATGCGTTGAAGACCCCCCCCCCCTCTTTGTGTAAACTTATATTAAATTGAGATGTTGTAATGCATGCAACAGGTTTTGTGCATGTAAAAAATGAAAAAAAAAATCTTAATACATTGCATAATGGCACGAAAAACATTTGCAATATGCAAATTGTAATCCCCGAAAACTTAAGAAGGAATTAGGTAATAAAACAATTATTTAATGCTTGAACAGTCAATAGACCAGAATTTTTCCCTTGGTGCAGGGAACAGCTCAGTATGATCTATTGCCCTCGGCCGTTGGCCTCGGGCAATAGATTGTACTGAGCTGTTCCCTGCACCTCGGGAAAAATATTCTGGTCTATTGACTGCTCAAGCATTAAATAATTGTATATTATCACAGTGTCGCCGTTTCTAGAAATAGATGCATGGTCTACTTTCGCTTTTTTCAGCTAATCGAATCGAAACCTACATTTGAACTTGATCGCTTAATTTACAAATGTATTATTTAAAAGTTTTATCGTTAACGGAATAATACTTGGTACATGTAGGTAACGTTAGCGGGTTATGTAATTTTTTCTGAAAAAAGTATCGTTAGGAGTAGGTTCTTCATTGTGAATAGAGTGGGTTGTCCATCATTATAAAATAAGATGATACACAATGTATAAGTATACCGATATTTGTATTGATAAGTTTACTTACTAAATGAAGTTTCCATTATCATATAATTAAATGCAAAGGCAGTAACAATCGCATCGCTGTTTTCAGTGTTATATTACATGCTTGGAATCGATTTTTGAGGACTTGGATTTTAAGGTATGTGTCCTAAACCTATTTTTACTGTGACATAAAATGAGTCTGAATTTTCCGGGGGGGGGGGGGGCGGGTCGATCTGACATTTATTTTATGATGTACAAGTTAAACCATCAACATTTCTTAGGGAAATGGGATATAGTACCCGTTAGACATTGAAATGACAGGAGAAAGGTTCAATTTTTACTCATCGTAATAATAACAGGAGTCCCTGCTGTGTTCGTACTGGGACCTACAGGTCGGTAGACAGAAGCTATATAATATCAACTAAGCTGAAAAAGATAGACACCAGTCATATGCAATTTAAACAGTTTTACAAATAGTGTCCTTGTAACATGTGTATACGGTGATAAAAAGAAAAGGGGGTTCGATCAAACCTTTAATTTAATTGATAATCGTTTGAAATGTTGCTTGTATAATGATTTAAATATATCTACACAATTAATATTTCAACTTACCGTGTTAAAATTTAAATGTGTTTCCGAAGACAACCTTTAAAACTGCATAGCTTTGTGTGGTTGTCTAACAATAACCCTTTCGCCGTTTCTAGAAAATTGAAAGATGCTTGGTCTACTTTTGTTTTGTTTTTCAGCTAATCGAATCGAAAACTACATTTAACAATAACCCCCACAGCGTCGCCGTTTCTAGAAAATTGATAGCTCCACGGTCTATTTTTCCAGCTAATCGAATCCAAAGCTATATTTAACAACTTTTTAGCTTACCTGAGCCAAAGGCTCAAGTGAGCTTTTCTGATCACAATTTGTCCGTTGTCTGTCGTTGTCGCTGTCGTCGTTGTTAACTTTTCACATTTTCATCTTCTTCTCAAGAACCACTGGGCAGATTTCAACCAAATTTGGCACAAAGCACCACTAGGTGAAGGGGATTCAAGTTTGTTCAAATGAAGGGCCACGCCCTCTTTAAAGGGGAGATAATTGAGAATTATTGAAAATTTGTTGGTATTTTTCAAAAATCTTCTTCTCAAAAACTATTCGGCCTGAAAAGCTAAAACTTGTGTGGAGGCATCCTCAGGTAGTGTAGATTTAAATTTGTTCAAATCATGGTCCCCGGGGGTAGGGTGGGGCCACAATTGGGGGATCAAGTTTTACATAGGAATATATAGAGAAAATCTTTTAAAAAGTTCTTATCAAAAACTATTGGGCCAGAAAAGCTCAAATTAATATGGGAGCATCCACAGGCAGTGTAGATTTAAATTTGTTCAAATCATGGTCCCCGGGGGTAGGGTGGGGCCACAATTGGGGGATCAAGTTTTACATAGGAATATATAGAGAAAATCTTTAAAAATCTTCTTCTCAAAAACTATTGGGCCAGAAAAGCTCAAATTAAAATGGGAGCATCCACAGGTAGTGTAGTTTCAAATTTGTCTAAATCATGGTCCCCGGGGGTAGGGTGGGCCACAATTGGGGGATCAAGTTTTACATAGGAATATATAGAGAAAATCTTTAAAAATCTTCTTCTCAAAAACTATTAGGCCAGGAAAGCTCAAATTTGAGTGGAAGCATCCTCAGATAGTGTAGATTCAAGTTTGTTCAAATCATGGTCCCCGGGGGTAGGGTGGGGCCACAATAGGGGGATGAATTTTTACATAGGAATATATAGAGAAAATCTTAAAAAATCTTCTTCTCAAAAACTATTTGGCCAGAAAAGCTCAAATTATAATGGAATCATATTCAGGTAGTGTAGATTCAAGCTCGTTCAAATCATGGTCCCTGGGGGTAGGGTGGAGCCAAAATGAGGGGATCAAGTTTTACATAGGAATATATAGAGAAAATCTTCTTCTCAAAAACTATTATGCCAGGAAAGCTCAAATTTGAATGGAAGCATCCTCAGGTAGTTTAGATTCAAGTTTGTTCAAATCATGGTCCCTGGGGGTAGGGTGGGGCCACAATTGGGGGATCAAGTTTTACATAGGAATATATAGAGAAAATCTTTAAAAATCTTCTTCTCAAAAACTATTTGACCAAGAAAGCTCAAATTGGCGGGTAACCATCCTCAGATAATGAAGATTCAAGTTTGTTCAAATTATGGTCCCTGGGGGTAGGGCGGGGCCACAATGGGGGATACATTTTTATACATAGAGAAAATCTTTAAAAAAATCTTCTTCTCAAAACTATAAGGCCAGGTTCAGTTCAGTTCAGTTCAGTTTATTTTCACTCAACACCATATAATGGTACAAGAGGTACATAAGAAGAACAAACATATTTACATATATACAATATAGTTGTAAAGTTCAAGAAAGTAAGTGGGGTGAACGAACAGTATGATTAATTTTTGAAATAAAGAAACACAGTTTTTAACCGGGTTTTCCAACGGAAAAATCCGGTTATTAAAATGGTGAAAATGGCGGGCGGGCGGGCGGGCGGCTGCCAAAAGGGTACCCTCATTGTACGGATAACTCCTCCTACAGTTTTCAAGATAGGAAGTTGTTCTTTTGCAGATCAATTGTACATATATCAGAGGTGTGCATATTGCAAGGATTTTGATTTCCGATAATTTATCGAAAAAATACCAGGTTTTGAACTTAGTCATTTTTTGGCAAAATATTGCATGTAGGGTACCCTCATTGTACGGATAACTCCTCCTACAGTTTTCAAGATAGGAAGTTGTTCTTTTGCAGATATATCAGAGGTGTGCATATTGCTAGGATTTTGATTTCTGATAATTTATGAAAAAAATACCAGCTTTTGAACTTAGTCATTTTTTGGCAAAATATTGCATATAGGGTACCCTCATTGTACGGATAACTCCTCCTACAGTTCTCAAGATAGGAAGTTGTTCTTTTGCAGATCAATTGTTCATATATCAGAGGTGTGCATATTGCTAGGATTTTGATTTCTGATAATTTATGAAAAAAATACCAGCTTTTGAACTTAGTCATTTTTTGGCAAAATATTGCATATAGGGTACCCTCATTGTACGGATAACTCCTCCTACAGTTTTTAAGATAGGAAGTTGTTCTTTTGCAGATCAATTGTTCATATATCAGAGGTGTGCATATTGCTAGGATTTTGATTTCTGATAATTTATGAAAAAAATACCAGCTTTTGAACTTAGTCATTTTTTGGCAAAATATTGCATATAGGGTACCCTCATTGTACGGATAACTCCTCCTACAGTTCTCAAGATAGGAAGTTGTTCTTTTGCAGATCAATTGTACATATATCAGAGGTGTGCATATTGCTAGGATTTTAATTTCCAATAATTTATGAAAAAAATCTAGCTTTTGAAAATGTTGCATATAGAGTACTCCATTTCACTGGATACGTGTTGATAGGATTATGGATACAGTTCACATAAAAGAAAACCCGGTTTGCTGTCACATTGACAGCTTTTCTCTTGTCTTAATGTGATATAATCGACTGAAGACATGATTTCATAAAACTTTTTAGTGTTAGGAGAAGAACAGTAATATGTATCTAAAAACTGACTTCGTAATTTACTTAATGCCTTGCAATCTAATATAACATGAAATTCATCACCAATGTTGTTACAATTACACAAATTACAATAACGTTTACTTCTTTCAACAATACCCCACCTTCTTATTTCAACCGGAAGATGATGATTTGTAGTTCTAAACTTAACTAATATTTTTCTTAATTTACTGGGTAACAAGAGTAAGTAGCGTTCACATTCAAAATTTGTTTTATAAATTCTATATTTAACACCCTTAGTCGATTCCTGAATATCGTTATGCCATTTTTGTAAAAATTGATCTCTTAACCTTTGGTTTATAGTTGTCTTAATCCAACTGGAGTTATAATGGTACGATTCATGATCACACCATAAATTTGAAAGCCCACATTTATCTAAAACATTTTTTTAAAGAGCATAGCCATGGATTTAATGTTTGTCCCTTATCAAATAGAATACGTACATACATATATATGATTTTGCTTAACTTGTTTTCACTGCTGTTGATTATGTTGGCCCAGAATGAAATCATTCTAGTAAAAATGGAAAGCCCAAATCTGAGTGGAAGCATTTCCAAATTGTATAGATTCAAGTTTTTTTAAAATAATAGTCCAGTGTTATGGTGAGGCCACAGTGGGGGGTGAATTTTTACATAGGAATATATAGAGAAAATCTTTAAAAATCTTTTTAAAGACCATTTGGCCAGAAAAGCTTTAACTTGTGTAGAGGCATCCTCGGGTATTGAATATTTAAAATCACAGTCCCTAGTGGTAGGGCGGGTCCGTGATGGCAGTTAGAATTTTTACATAGGAATATAAAGAGAAAATCTTTAAAAATATTCTGGGAAAGTTTTTCTGTCCAAAACTCAGTACTTAGTGTGAAAGCACAGGTTATGCAGATATAAGTTTGATGAAACCATGATACCCTAGAGAAAAGTGGGGCCACAAAATGGGGGGGGGGGGGGTATATAGGAATAGAGAAAAATCTTCTTACAGGTACAACAACAAAAGGGGCTTGGTATTTACCAAAAGAAAGAGGTTGATAAAAATTGGCAGATTTTCAATTTTTTTTTTTTTAGAAAGATCTACTGTACTTAGTTGTCAAGATATTTTGAAACTGTAATGCTAATTTGATCAGAATTAAGGCAATTGTTGTTCAGGTGAGCGATGTGGCCCCTGGGCCTCTTGTTATCACAGGGCGCGCTTGATTAAGCTTAACTTGGTGTACACCGGTATACACCGGTGTAAAAATTTTGCATTGTATATCAAATCTACTTCAATGGTGTAGTGTACATGCTGTAGGGAAGTTAAGAATGAATATGACGGAAAAGGGTGCAGTTTTAACAAAGAATCTGCTGTTCTGTGACAATTAATAGGTTTTTTGTGATATAAATGCAATAAAATAAACACACATTTCAAATTTAATTGCTCTCATAAAAACGACAACTTTTATGCGACTTCTAATCCATTACATTACTTATAATCATTTTCCAAGTTTCCGTCATAACATTCGACCGTCCTATTGGTTTCAGTGCTACACCCAACAACACATGCCCCTGACTCGGTGTAGAAAAGTGTACACCCGGTGTACATCTAAACGCTACACCACTGCACTTGATTTACAAAAGTGTACACGGTGTACACCTTTTGGTAAAATCAAGCGCGCCCACAGTGTCACCGTTTCTTGAAATAAATGCATGGTCTACTTTCGCTTTTTTCAGCTAATCGAATCGAAACCTACATGTATTATTTAAAAGTATATGATAACTTTTACCGTTAACGGAATAATACTTGGTACATGTAGATAACGTTTTCGGGTTATGTAATTTTTTTCTGCAATGATCACTATAAAAATAGTCTGTCCCAAGATATTTATGCTGCATATTTGAACGATTTTTAATAAAAATACACATACCTGTGACTGAAGTGCAATTAAAATCGATGAAAGGGAAAATTCCCAAGTTAACTTCATTCACACATTATCATTTTTCCCTCGTAAAAATTCACAGGAACGAAAACAGATTTCCTACGGAGATTTATAATGGGGAATGTTGACATCTTTTCTCCATTCGGAAGTACTCGGGACCCCTCGCGCAACTTTTCAACGTTATCATCCGGGCGTCTTCTTCTCCTTGGCAATGGAAAAACCTCGTAGACTTTTTATTTTTAGCCGTGTACTGATACCCGACAAGCTAGAGGGGGCGTTTCAAAGGGGAAATCTTGGGATTTTTTCATACTATTGAATGAACATCGTCTGAACCAAGAGGTATTGATAAATATTGAATAATTTAACAAAATATGCGGCAAAAATATCTTGGGACAGACTATACCTTCATAACCCGCTAATCGCAGCTTCTCGGGCCTTTCCAGAAAGCAAGCTCGGTAAAACACCTCGAATGTATTACCTTAGCGTCCATGACAACCCCCCCCCCCCCCTTTTAATAAAACTTGATATAAATACAACACATTTTACAATCTGTCGAGATGTGAGCTATTCTTTATTAAACTAAACGATATATACTAAAATACAACACAGAAGCGACATACAAGACTGTCTACTAGTATAAAGCCGATACTTATTTTAATGGGAAGCGACTCCATCTTCTATCTATACTACTTGTCTACTATATTAATATAATAGACTCGAATTTTTGGTCTTTAATACCGAGAAATCGGAAGAATACTATAGCATTGAATGATTTATTTTTGACGTCGTCGTGTCAATAACTGCCGTCAGGTGAGCAGACAAATTGAATCACGCGCGTTAGTTGGTGCATAGTTCCGACCCCCATGATATATACCACCCGGAAGACATCGGTAGTCAAACCACTAACGTATAGCAAGGGGACTTGTTATTCGTCACTGGTCATACTTTGTGTAGGTCATTGGTCCGAGTGGTCTATGCGTCTTCTGGTACAACTAATATGCTTTTTCTTTCACAACAAAACACGCATTTGTAATGTGATTTTCCTGCCGATACAATTGGAAGTGAAATACATGCCTAGTTAATCGTTGAATTTTCATTAGGCGCACACTGTACGTTTGACTTAGCTTGTATTCTGCATTTTGAGCACAACTACATGCTTTTGTCCAGCGTATGTCCCTGTTGTGTTAACAAGACTCTCAAGGATTCAGAGATGGAACCTTTTATCAAAATTCTTGCCATTTAATAGTTTCTTGCATGCACAACAACTACTAGTATCTGTTTACAATATGAAATCGTGCAATCTTAAAGAGAATAACATACATTTCATATTTTATAAAAGTAGTAGAAACGCATATCAAATAATTTCAAGTTATTGTTAGCAAATTTTTAATTATTAAGAAAAGAAAAGAAAAATACATTTTAACAATGTATATTATTAAGTATAAAAAGAAAATTACATTTTAACAATGTAAACAAAAAGATAAACAAAAAAACCCAAAACGCGTACGATTCGAACACCCGTTCTTGCAGTGACATTTGTTCAAAGGAACTCCTCGCTTACCACTACACCACCGATTCGCTTGTTTAGAGTGTACAATATAGCTGATGGTATTGTTATCAGCATTACGCAAACAACTGGACTTAGCCATTTAAGGGGGGGGGGGGGGCGCTAACTTTTTTTTGCAAATTTATACATACCAAAGACCCTTTTTAGCTTGTCAATATTTTGAACAAATCTACCCCCGCCCATTTCAATTTGATTCCGACGCCACTTATTTTTTGGGGGGAAAACTTGTTTTAAATACCTACAAAAGGTGTTACCTAAATTCCTTCTGTTTCCGAAGCGGAATAAATCAACTACTACAAATGGTGGAATCGACTCCTCCATACTCTTTGTCGACTCCCCTGCATTAGGGGTTTTATATGATGACTGAGGTAAATTAGTAAATAAAATATTTTTAGAAAGTAATCAACCTTTTTTATTTAAATTCTTTAAATGAGTACGTGATTGTCATTTCAAATTTGCCAGTTTAAAGTTTATGTAAATACTATAAAATTTAAGCAGTTACGCCTTTTTGGACATTTTCATTTGGACAATACTGTCCACTGTTTAAATGCCCAGTTAACTCGTACGTTTATTACTTCTTATTAGAGGTATGAGAAGGTCGTGGGCATTTGCAACGGCTTATTCCCCCAGATTCTTTATCGCATTTATAAACAACCAATAGATCTAGCCGTCTTTATAACAGCAAATAGGTAACCATGTAACCGAAGCAATATCGCAAGTCAGAGTAAGATAACACCCACTTTATTCACGTGACATCAGATACAGTGGTACATAACGATGGAACAGTCATCTTAGTTTGATTTTCTTTAAGCAATACATAAGTAGAAATTTACCAGTCATATGATATTTTGGCTTTCATGCATAACATATATTTTTATAAAAGATACATGTACATTTTAAGCCGTCTTATGAGAATTTCCGAGTATAATATTCCGGTAGGACTACTCTACATTTCTATATTTCCTCTATCTAGAGGTAAAGTCTGATAAGGGTTAGGGTTAGGAGCACGTTATAGGTACAGTTCATGTACATGAAGACTAGAATCGCGAGGGACGGTAGAGAGTAAAGCGTAGAGACATTAAATCCTTAAAAACTCACACAGTCACGTGACTTTGTCACATGACCTCAACTACAAAGGGGAGCTTTATAAATAACAGAGTTGTGAAATACAGGTACGGAATCGATTGAGCAGTATAAAACTGTGATTAAAATCTACAAACACAACAGTGTGGTGGTAATTTAAACCAATTACAACATCCTGTAACAAAAGCTTACTTGTTGGTATATATGGATACAGACCATACATGTGAAAAACATGCAAATTACAATACGACAATATTTCATAACTTGTACATAATAAATGTAAATAAAATAGCACAAGAGGCTATAAATAGCTTTAAATAATAACTAATGGTTAAAAATAACACAGCAAGGATAAAAGTTTAAAGTTAAAAGCAGATAAATCAGCGAAAAAAGTACAACACACAGGTAGGCTAATCATGCAGAAGAAAATAGAATAAAATCCAGATACATTGGCACATGTAGAGAAATGGGACAAAGAATTTGGCTTTTGGGCTTTAGGGTAGTTACATGTAAAAGAGTAGGCTACGAGACAACCTCAGTCATCAAATCACTAAACCATGGCAAAATAAAATAACAAGGCCATGACACAAGTCAGCTTATCATGATTGCACAACAGTGATTTACAATCGTGGTCCCAGTTAAATGGAAGGAATTGTAAAAGTTGAGGAAGTTATTCAATCCGGGCGAGGGAAGGTTATAAAGCTTCACCATAAGACAAAAAGTCCTCAATGCATATAATATATATATGTATGTTGTTGATTTTTCATATATAGGTGATTTAGAATGTGATGCAGCGGTCAAGTTAATTTATACAATGGATCAGAATGGTTGGTGGTTGTACCATGGCAGTGGTTCTGAACAACATGTGTACTAGCATGTCAGTGCAAAAGAAAATACATTGATACGAAATAGCTATGGCAGTGGTTTCAGTAGAAATTTGAAGCAGTGATTTAAGAGGACATGAAAAAAGACTTAACCAGTGTAAATGATTATCTAAAATGGGCAAAAAGACAACTTCATCAAAAGAAGTGAACTGATTGATGTTAAATAGTGGCCTTTTAATTTGTAAAATTCAACTGAAAATGGAGGTATATACTACATATGTAATAGTGGTATTGCACAGTCACTGATAAAGATGATATGGTATCTGACTAAACATACAGGATCAAATACAGGATGTTTTTTATAAGAAAAATTTCAAATGTGCCTTACTTAAGATTAAATTAAAATCTATGTGGGGTAAGGGAAACTAATGCCTTATCTACCTATACTTAAAGTGACTAACGGTATATATAATCATGTTATGTTTCTTGCACATGATATGGGAAACAATACAAGTGCTGTTTTAAAAAACTATACTAAAAGCAAATGAAATCGATGGAATTTTTTTTTGCAAGAGTATTGATTCGATATACTGATCGAGTACAACATAAATCACTGGGATAGAAAATGGATTCTATGTATATAAAAAATACTGTAAATTGGATTTCATTTAAACACATTTGCATGGAAAATAAGTTTGTCTGTTATTTGTATATAACCAATAGTAAAATTGGATAAAATAAACAAAAAAATCTGCTAAAAAGGAAAACACACAAGTAATACTCAAATTACCAACCAGAACATAAAACAATGAAGACAGGGGCACTATTGCCCTGGAACAATGGTAAAAATGTTTAAAACTGGTACAGAATGTCTGAAACACAATGCAACACATCAACACTACCAGGTAGACGATATTTAACTTTAAAACTTATTATTTCAGAAATCAAAACCAGAATATTTGAAACAAAAGAACATGTACATACTGTAGAAGCAGAAATTTCAAAGGATAAAATTCCATTTATTTGTAATCTCAACTTGTTTCATGGGGGATTTAATTTCCTTTTTTATAAAAAAAAAAACCCAATTCAAACCTATAATCACATAACTTTTTATGGGGAATTTTATTGGACAGATTAGTATATACAATAGAATAAATGAAATTACCCGGTAAATCCTCAATGAGTATTTCTGCTTTTATAGTACACTTGTACCTACAATAATAGGTATCACTCTAATTCAACTTCATAGTGACAATAGTCCTAACTACCAAGAACTGAAACATAGCAGCTTGATTTGGGACATCTTTGGTTTAGTCAAACTTCAGGCGGGACTTGAATTTACTGGCAGTCCCAGGTGTGTTCTGACTGTCCAGGATTTTAGATGACTCGGGGGTTGTACTGCAGCTGCCTGCCGAGGCGTCGGACTTGAGAGGGGTCATGTCAGGCATCAGGCTATCATCACCCTGAAAGACAATCAACCTCAATTTACCAAATCCTTACCACCTGCTGAATCAATATTCTATTGTAGATTGTCATGCATCCTGTAAGCTTGTCATCATAAATTCAACACTCATCCATTTTTGCTTACATGTAGTAACAAAATAGTGCACGCAAAGCACTTTCACAAAAAAATGCAAGATTGGCACAAGCAGGAAACAATGTCACAACCAATAAATTTCCAGTGTGCTACCTATTAAACCACTACACACATGAAAGTTATGCAGCAATATTTAGATATCCAATTTACATACATGAAAATTATATTTTTCCATAACAGTGTCAATACTGACAAGAATTTCACAGTGCAAGTCTCTAATAAACTTTTGAACAATTTGATTAAACAATTTGTAAGAAACTGGGTTTTTTTTCGGAGTCATTAAAACACTTTTTAATTTGAGGCTTAATAAAGGATAGTGATTGTGACTTGTTGAATTAATAAACAGCCAAACGTTTTAAAACAGCAAATGCCTTGCTTTTCAAAGATTATTTTATTTTACAAGACAAAAGACAAATGTCACAGCTAATTATCATGGCGCATCAGTATATAGCAGTCAGCATATTGATATATTGTTAAGTAAATGTGGATATACAATGCCTAAAAAGTAGTCACAGTTTGATACATAGGGCATTCACCTCTGACTCTTGCACTATGTACCAATCTTGACTTCTATTAAGACATAGAATATGCACAATACACTATCATATAATTATCTGGATAAATTGTATCTTAATAATGAAACGTTAGTGTAGCAAGATTGCAATGAAGCCTTACCACAGAGCACTGATGCTGTTGGCACCACCTATTGAAGGCCTCAGTAGCCTGTTGAAGGCTTGCCTCATCTGCTTTCTTACAGTAAAATCGGATCAGTTGTTCTGCAAACTTTTCAGGAAGCAGATCAGACACCTAGTGTTCAACAAAATGCTGTAGTGAGACAAACTGTTGGAGTGAATTGTTGTAACTAAAGACACATAGTTGACTACATAAATGAATAATTGTTAAACAAAATAGCCTCCTCCTACTTGATCCTTCCTGACATGGATGGGGGCGGTGGGGTCCTTCTTGTTGTAGAAGCGGACGTGGTCTATGGGATTCTTGTCTTTCATGCCATAATCCAGAAACACCAACTGCAAATTTGCATAGTGAAAATTAAATTAACTATTAAGACTAATATTTTACTTACATGTACACAATATCCAAGAATTAAATGCCGTGCATGTATTAAAGATACATGTGTAAGCATATGTTAAAATGTGAGTTTAAAAACCATTATTATACTTAACGTTTTTCATAACATGTTCAATAAGATACTGTACATGTAAAAAATAAACATTGTAAACTGGCGAGAAATATGTAATGAACAGTGGTCTGAGTGGATAAATATTCTTATACATGTATATGGAAATAGAATTATTAAAAACATATTTTTGACAAAGTAAGTTTAGTGTTCACTTATACGACGTATAACATGCTATACTGCCGTATTGGCAGTCATTCTTCCAAAGTATCCAGAAACACACTCTAAGATGATGTGGTAATACTTTTTTCCTAGGTACAATATGCAATTACCACTTTTGATTAAATTTTGGCTTGAAAAAAATGTGCAATACACAAGAATTTATGGTGCCTAAACAAAAAGTAAAGCACATGCAAGTTTATAAAGGGTTGGTTCACTTATCTCAGAAAATTATAGAGATGTTGGTTGGTTTATTCTTTGCTTTTCTGAAGAGAGAGAGAGAGAGAGAGAGAGAGAGAGAGAGAGAGAGAGAGAGAGCTTTGGGATTAAGTAACTCTACCAAAGAAAACAAATAGATCAATCAAATTGTGTTTACATAAGAGTGAAGTATAATATTTTTGCGTAACACGGCTGTTAGAATTGAGAATGGTGCTACCAGAAAAGCCACATCAAAAAGAATTTGATTATAAAAAACATGATAAAGTTTTAGTGAGAGAATTTTTTAATCAATTTTGTATAAACAAATAAAATATTTACATGTATAATAATATCGTCTCTTCCCAAACGACTGCCCATATTCTTCAAGATTTCCACAAAATTGTCTTTTACTTTCTCATCATAATCCTGAAAATGACAAAAACATGCTTAATATTTCAATAAATGATTGTATATAATAACATACATTAATTTTCTCCTTTCAAAAGTAAATAAAGTTTTTTTAATCTATCAAACATTTCATATCAGAATGACAAAACACTACTTTACGAAACCCCTTAACTGCTTGTATTATTCCCTTGTATTGCGATACATGGCCAAAAAAATATCGTCTCCATTATGCCGGTATACTGGCTTAATTGATCAGGCTCGGAATTTTGTTACAGGCTTGGTATTTAAAAATTCTGATTTGAATTAAAAATGGCAAATGCATTTGTTATTGTTCCTAACACGAAAGGAAAGACGGGAATATGAACACATTTTAGTTTCAGTTCTTTAATTAACAACAAAAATGTTTTATTCTTTTTATAGACTTATAGGGCAAATGAATTATGTATATAAGGAAAAGTCTTCTACAGTACATTAACATTAAGGAAAATTTCAAATTTTGATATAAAAAAACCCCATCACAATACATATCACAATACATTTTAAAATATCACAATGTATTGCAATACAAAAGTTCCCACTACAATTTTTGCTAATTGAGGCTTGATTTAGAATGAAAAATTGAATACATTCTTTTAATACCTTTAAATAATTGGATTGTAAATGAAAGAATGTTTGTGAAAATAAATTTATTCAAACTATTATGTTAAATGGTAGTGCAAACTTTCAAAACCGTAAAGAAATTTGTTATAAAAGTGTTAAAATTCGTCATTATTCACAGTTCGCTATATCCATAAATTTGTTTTAACCAAATATTTCTCAAAGATTTTGAAAGAATTTTACTGAGGACTCAATTTTTTTTTGCTACATCCGAGATTTCGCTATATCTGTGTTCGTTCAAATCCAGTTTTACTATATCTCCTTTATTGTCTCCCCTTTCGTGTTGGAGCCCCTCAGGGTATTCCTGTAGCCCATTCACTTGTGCTATCTTTTCTTTGATGACATTTTCTTTGAATGTGCCTCCCACACTTGTACAGGGTGTTTCATTATATTTTTCCCAATTACCTTCTCTTTGACATCAGAGTCCTTTGGAGGACGAGTGTTTCCCACACACTTAAACAGCTGTCTTCTCTGGACTCTCATCAAGATTTCTCTGGACTCTTTCAGTTTTTCGTCCGTAGACCAAAGAATTTGCTCAACAATGAAGTCAGTCAGTTTTTGATAAGCCTCCATGTCATCAACTGTCTCTGATAATTTACGCATCTTTCTGAAATTTTCAGTTATTTTTAAAACAAGTGTAAAGTGAAAACAATATAGTTATGATGCTGTTTCAAAGCTCAAAGAAGTACGGTAATGCAAAGCTCTAAAACAATGGAGTTTGTTAAGACATGTTAAATTCTGGATGAGACTTCAGCAGCTTATAAGCTGTTAAATTTTGAATTAGAATATGCGAAATCTCAATTAAATTTAAATTTCATATTTACCTTCTTACTTCTGTCAAAATATGAAATATACTGTCACTATAAACAAATGCTATGCTTCCTTTCCTTGTCTGATACCAGACTACTTCTAATTATAAATTCATTTTTAGGGGCTTCCGTCTTCAGCGAAAGACCCTACTATTATTCTATTGTTTCTTCTTCACTTTTCTTATTATTATTTTTAACCTTTTTTTTTCTAACAAATTTTGTGCAGGCGATTTTTTCGGAGATGGCTCATGGGATTTTCTTCAAATTTTCAGGACTGATGCTTCATCCTCTGAATTTTATACCACCGGAACAGTTTTTAAAACTTTACTTCCGGTCAGAAGTTATCTTCGTTTTGTGATTTTTAAAAGTCAATTGTCTCTTAGATTTCTTAAAAACGAGTAAAGATAAAGGACTGAAATTCTTAGAGATGATAGATCTCTTGTTTTTCTGGTGTACCTCGGTAAAGCAAATGTCAGCCGTCACTTCCGGTCGTCACCAGAAGCAGATTTAAAAAATAAATTTTTCAAACTTTTTTGTTTTATATTTTCCCCCAAAAAGATGATAGTGACACTTTCACTGATTCAGAATATGTGATTTGTTTTAAAATCGATCCACGCGTTCTCGAGATATTAAGCATCAAAGTCCTGAAGCAAGAGTCTGAGTAGCTCAGAGTCGTGGAAATGTGCTCAGGTGACCCGGACTCAAGCCCGAGTGCCAAAATCCCCCCCCCTAATTTTTTGCGTAGATTAACAATTTTGTCTTAAAAGTGAAGGATTTTATCTCATATTCTCTAAAATCAGATGGAAGACCCACTCGTTGCTTGCAACAAGATGTGTCTAGTTATTTTCTACATTATTATTTTGATTTAATTTTGCTTTCCATTTTCAATTTTACCCATCTTGCTCCAAGTTTTATTCCTATTCAGAAAATTCTATGGCATACCTTGATGCTTAATATTCTCATTTTCAGTGGTTGATTTTAAATTCAGTATGTGTCTTGTTTGTAGTTCTGGACCTACCCGTTTGTTCCTGGAATCGTCATAAACTCATCAGCCTTCAACATTGCCTCAGTTATCCTAAAAGTAAAACATCAACCATTGCAAGGTATACATGTACGTATAAGCTTGAAGTCACGTGTTAATATTGGTGCAAGCCGTAGCAATTTCTTCAAAATCAACTTTTTGATGCCCTTCCACTATTGAAGCAAAAATATTTGAAAGAGGCATAGTGACACAAAAACCATAACTTACCAAAAACCTGTTTTTACATGATTTCCATGATCATATTTAAACACAAACTTTTGAAAAAAAATTTAGTCATGCAAGCACAGGTTAGTACATTCTGCAAATAATGTAGCATGATTTAGGATAACAAAGCCACCTCTCAGAACAACCTCATTTTTTTATGAACTTAAAGAATTTGTATATTTATTGACACACACTCTTTCTAAATGCATTTTATTTCTGACCGTTGTCATCAAATAACCTTGAATCCTATTTTTCTCTCACAGTGTCATTCCCATTACATGTATTACTAAACTTTGACAACGGCAACCATTGGGCAGTCATTTAATGTCCAATACATAGTTTTGTTGAAGTGTAATTTCTAATTAACCTCAATGGCTTGTAAGTTAAAAGTGGATTAATTAAATGTGTAAAACCTCCAATAAATTCATATTCCACATATTTTTTTATTTCCAGCGCCAATTTCCAAAAAGTATAATACTTTTTTTGAGCCACTAGGTGACTATAAACACCTGATTCTAATATAAACAGAGGCATATGAAACATCAATGTAAAATTGGTAATACAAAATATAAGGATAATTTTTCTTTATAACCAGCAATTTACCTACTTCCAGTATATCAACATGACTAACCATTGGACAAAGTGCCCGGTTACAAAGAAAGAATTCTGATCTTATAAAAGAAGGCTAAACATCAGAAAAGCTCATGCTTCCATCATACCAGTTCAGATATTCTATACATGTATCTAATTTGATAATTATGCATAGATCATCCCTGTTATAATTGTCTCCCTTACCAAAGAGAAGGAAACCATTAAAAGCCGGTTAATAAAACCATAAAATAATGTCAATTGGTGTCAAAAAGAAACATTAACACTCTAGCAATCAGCTACTTGTAACACAGAACCAAAGAACAAAGCAAATTCAGTCATTACTTAGTTGAAAACATCAAGTTATCGGAAACAAAAAATATACAAAGCCAGATACCAAAACAAGAGGCCCATGGGCCACATCGCTCACCTGAGGAACAATAGGTATGATAAAGTCAGCTTAATGGAGTCATAATACAAACAATCTGGACAATGTACAATAATACATGTAGATCCTAAATAAATAAAATCCATTTTTCCCCCTTGGAACTCGGATAGCCCTGATTGCTGCCAATATTTACAAGAGCAGACTTTAATCACCGCTCCTGCACATATTTAGGGACTCAAAGTTACGCAGGCAGGGATGAACGCACACCTACGCAACTCACAGGTACCAACGTTAATGCAAGCAGAGATAACGCAAGCAGGGATGACCGCACACTTGCGCTAGAAAGGCCAGAACACCAGAAGGGATGACCATACACTAGTGCTCCGCCGCAACCACCACCAAGACAAGCAGGTATGACCGCACACTTGTATTAATGCGATACAGGGCAGGAAGGACCGCACACTCTGTATCGTAAGTTAGAAAAACACGAAGATTAGATAGAGCAGGGATGTCCACACCCTCAATCTCTCCGTACTTGTTCAAGTTTAACCCCAAACAGTCGCTCGTCGCAATGCAATATACACTGTCCCTATATATGTGCCGGCCTAAAATAATTCATAGTATCTAAAAATTGGAAATCAAAAATAAACAAACTAATCCGGCCTAACCCAAAACTACTTATGCAGAACAACTTATATACATTGAATATTTATTATTGTATAAAAATCACAATATGTGCAGGAGCGGTGATTAAAGTCTGCTCTTGTCATCACAATAATTGGTTAACAGTGGATGCATTAATTAAAATAATCAAGAATCAATAAATCAAGGGCAATAACTCAAAACAGTAATACAAAAAGATTCTAACGAAAAAATAGCTGCCTGCTTCAATTTTATAGTCATATCACATGTTGAGTATTGCAGTTCTCAAAAAGATCCTTTACAATTGTTTATATGGGATATTTAGCTACATCAAACTCTGACTCTTCTTGTGAGGCCGAAAAATTGTCCTGGAGCCAAAGTCTTAACAATTATAAAGAATCATCTTGCTGATAAGTTTCTGAGAAGAAGATTTTTAAAGATTTACTCTATATATATTCCTATGTAAAACTTTAACACCCCCCCCCCCCCCATGTGGCCTCACCCTACCCCCAAGGGTCATGATTTTCACAACTTTGAATTTACACTACCTGAGGATACTTCCCACAAGTTTCAGCTTTCCTGGCTGATTAGTTTCTGAGAAGAAGATTTTTAAATATTTACTCTATATATTCCTATGTAAAACTTCGACCTCCCCCCCCCCCCCCCTTGTGCCCCACCCTACCCCAAGGGATCATGATTTTCACAACTTTGAATCTACACTACCTGAGGATGCTTCCACACAATTTCAGCTTTCCTGGCTGTTTAGTTTCTGAGAAGAAGATTTTTAAAGATTTACTCTATATAATCCTATGTAAAACTTCCACCCCCCATTGTGGCCCCACCCTACCCCAGGGGGTCATGAATTTCACAACTTTGAATCTACACTACCTGAGGATGCTTCCACACAAGTTTCAGCTTTCCTGACTGTTTAGTTTCTGAGAAGAAGATTTTTAAAGATTTACTCTATATATTCCTATGTAAAACTTCGACCCCCCATTGTGGCCCCACCCTAACCCCTGGGGTCATGATTTTCACAACTTTGAATCTACACTACCTGAGAATGCTTCCACACAAATTTCAGCTTTGCTAGCTGATTAGTTTCTGAGAAGAAGATTTTTAAAGATTTACTCTATATATTCCTATGGTAAACTTCGACCCCCCATTGTGGCCCCACCCTACCCCCAGGGGTCATGATTTTCACAACTTTGAATCTACACTACATGAGGATGCTTCCACACAAATTTCAGCTTTGCTAGCTGATCAGTTTCTGAGAAGAAGATTTTTAAAGATTTACTCTATATATTCCTATGGTAAACTTCGACCCCCCATTGTGGCCCCACCCTACCCCCGGGGGTCATGATTTTCACAACTTTGAATCTACACTACCTGAGGATGCTTCCACACAAGTTTCAGCTTTCCTGACTGTTTAGTTTCTGAGAAGAAGATTTTTAAAGATTTACTCTATATAATCCTATGTAAAACTTCCACCCCCCATTGTGGCCCCACCCTACCCCAGGGGGTCATGAATTTCACAACTTTGAATCTACACTACCTGAGGATGCTTCCACACAAGTTTCAGCTTTCCTGACTGTTTAGTTTCTGAGAAGAAGATTTTTAAAGATTTACTCTATATATTTCTATGTAAAACTTCGACCCCCCATTGTGGCCCCACCCTACCCCCGGGGGTCATGAATTTCACAACTTTGAATCTACACTACCTGAGGATGCTTCCACACAAGTTTCAGCTTTCCTGGCTTTCTGGTTCTTGACAAGAAGATTTTTGAAAATTTTTCGAAATTTTTCATTAATTTCTAATTATCTCCCCTTGAAAATGGGTGTGGCCCTTAATTTTCACAACTTTGAATCCCCTTTGCCTAAGGATGATTTGTGCCAAGTTTGGTTGTAAGTGGCCTAGTAGTTCTTGAGAAGATGTTGAAAATGTGAAAAGTTTACGGACAGACGGACGGACAGACGGACGACAGACAAAATGTGATCAGAATAGCTCACTTGAGCTTTCAGCTCAGGTGAGCTAAAAACTGCCAAGCATCAACGACAATAGAGAAGAATGATTAATTGCTTTGACAGGGACAGAAAGGGCATCGTCATTTCAAATGAAATTAAAAAATGACCTACATTGTTTCTATGATGTTTCCCACACTGTGTTGATATGCTCGTCTGTGCAAAGTGTTCCGAGTATGAAACATGTCATACAAATTTCCTACTTCCTAAAAAATCAAACCATACAGACATTACAATTTTGTATTTTTTCAAAGTCACAATTTTTTTCTTTTTATACAAGAGCACTAATTGAAAATAACCTTATCTCTTGAGCATATCTGCAGTTCATTATCAACCTTCAAAACTCTGGCATACTTCATACATCGAGTATGATCAAAGTTATTCTTGATCCCGAGCATGTGGCAATCCCGAGCAAAATAGTCCCATTTGTCCACATCAATCCCATTTCTCTTGTTTGCCACAATCTGTTAAAAAGCAACATCAGACACTTAAACATCCTAAGACATTCTCCTACACCACTAGCTCGCTGCACGCTAGCTGCACTGTCTCTCCGTAAACAGTTCACACAAAACACTGAATGGTTTCCTTGTTATGCCTCAAGGTTTACCCTAAACGTTTCAAGCAAGAAAGTCGCAAGCTTTTTTGGTGTAGTGGTATGCTTTAGGGTTTCTAGTATATAAAGATACATCTACATCCATTAGGTTTCGGGACAAATATACATACTGAAATTTACATCAAATAAACAAGGATTATATAGTTTGGCAAACCTTAACAGTATGGACAATAGCATTCAACATGCTATTGATTTGAAAGTATACTTGACAGCTTAAAATGATGCTCACATTGTGTTTAGAACACACAACATCCTAATATAAAGAATTCAGACATCAGCACTGACACTGAGATCTCAATATTAACTAGAACTGTCCTAATGGGACTAATACCCCCGCTAGGCTAATTTCAAATGGGACAAATAATTGAATTGAATAATAAAGGTTTGGAACACATACAAAAAAAAATTTCTAGAATTGTAAAAAAAAAAAAAATTAGTTAACAAAGAAAAATTAGAATCAAAATTGTCAGAATTTCACTGTAAATACATATCTATAACAGTAATACATTTACAAATGTATGTATTTGATGATATATTTTTTTTATTTAATTGATTTAAAGAAAAACCAACAAAATGACAATAACCCCTCCCTTTGCAGTGAATAGAAATACCGGTAGCCAAGCAATGCTCTTCTGTTGATAAAACTTTCAATATCTTTCTAATAAGAGTCTTGACAGATGCAATTAGTTGTTTCAAATTTTCCTCACTTTCTCCTATGACACAATGGAACTCCATATCAGAAAATTGATCCCATAGGACTATGATTTTCTTTGATGAACTTGTTAAATTTAATAAACTCCCAAAACATTACCATAATTACCATACTATGTAAAAATATGTAATAAAAAAAGAAAATTTAATATTACAAACAATTTTAAAATTGCCAAAACACTACAATCATATCAGTAATTTTAAATTTCATTTAAATTAATGCCCAATAGGGTCTCTTCATCAATTTACTTGACAAATAAATTTAAACAACCTCTAAAAATAGTTTAACTTCTTTATTAATAATTATATTATTTGTTTCCTTATAATGATAGACCTTTTGGTTTACAAGAAACAGTTTTAAAATAGCCCCAAAACCATCACCCATTTTACAGATTATCAATTTCCCCTAAACACATGCTCCATCTGAACCATGGCTCAGATAATGGCTCCCTTGGGACAAATGAATTCAGCCACACTTGTCTTTGATGTTCTTATTAGCTCCTAAGAATTTACCATTGATAAACAAAAACTTTGCATTGTCAGTTGATAGAATACTAAAAAAAATAATTTTTTTTTTAATTAATTAAGACATAAAGACAAAAAACTCCATCTGGATGTATTTATATAAATATATTTTAAGGTGTTTTCTATTAATTAATTAATAAAATCTGTAAGGATTACCTCCCTTACTTTTCAACATTAGTGTTCAATATATAGAATAAGGAAAATAAAAACTGTCATAAAATCATTAAATCTTGTCTGATCTTAAAAAAAATTGCAGGTGCACATCTTCAGATGGTGTTCAACATATGTACAAATTTTCAAACTGTTCCATGCAGTAATAAAAAATTCTATAGGGGGGACAAAGTTGCGTCTACAGACAGACGGACAGACGGACAGACGGACGGACAGACAGACGGACAGGGTGAAACCAATATACCCCCCTAAACTTCGTTTGCGGGGGTATAATAAAGATATTGGAATTTGTAAAATAAATTTCCGGACCGACAAAGATTCTTCCAGTTTACAATTTCATTGCACAGGGAGCATCCAATTTTTGTGTAACCCAACAGCATTCATTTATTTATTAAATTCAACTACTTATATCTTTTAAGAGAGGTAGTCTCTGAGATTTTATTTTGGTGAAACTTTGTAATTTCATAAGACAATCAAGTTTGTTAAAAAAATTATTTGACGATTTAAAACTGTAAAATTGGACCATGCAGCTTTAAATTACCTCATAAAGAAATCCTTTGTCTTTACTTCTTCCACTGTATGGCCAATTCTAGAATGAAAAATATATATAACTGACATTCATCATATCATAAATCTTAAGTCCATAAAATTCAGTTAAAATTTTTTTTGAAAAAAATTAAAGTAGAAAATATTTATACGAATTAAGTGAAGACATAATGTTTTACTGTTCATTAATGATGTACAAGGACAATAAAAAATAAAAGCTAATTGTTAAAGTTTTTTAATTAGCACTAATAAATGTACCAACAAGAAAAGTTTGTTAATGAGATCCTTTTCTCCCTGATATATGATCTTAAGGTCAATAGGAGCCAACCCCTTAGTACCATAATAGCAATGCATTAGTTAAACAGTATTTAACATAGCTTTATCAGTAAACTTAGACTCTGGCCTGAAATTTGATGTGGTCCATTACTTCCTGTGTGCAACTTGAGTAAGAAGTTTGGTGACACAACCAAGCAACTTTTAATGTTTATACATCAGACTGTTATGTCAATGCTAGCTGCAGGACTGTAGCTCCCTATCTGGAAAAATTCGGATGGACGACCTGGGAGCTACAGTGCCTCCCATAGAAAAAAACTGCAATTTACGGCGCACAAAAAATTGTGCTAGTTTAGGACTGATTAATCTCAACTCCGAACACATTCTGTACAAATGTTTGATTCCAAAAAATTCCTCGGACATTTTACTGCAGATATCGTCACTTCACTTGCCTCTGATATTCTTTTAAACACCATCACAAGCTCCGTAAAGTGAAGTGGTGCAGTTTGTTTACATGTAAAAATGGCGATTCGTTCTTGACGTGAATTAATATACTTCAATTTCTGAGGTAAGATAGCATGTTTAAGAGATAGTGCGACAACAAACAATTTAAAGTAAACATGTAATACAAAGAGCTTCTGCAAGGTTAAGAACAGCTTGGACGCAGTCATGTAAAAGCTCAAGCTTTTAAAAAAACCTCCCATGAAGATTTATTTGTCTTTTCATTTATCAAAATTGTGAACAAGAAAATCTTGTCATAAAATCTGCATTAAAAGCAAGAATACAACCTGGTAAAAGAAGTTATTTTACCAGTTGTGTTCAAGCGATTTGACAATAAAGCAATAAAGCAATCTGCAGCAATGAGTTCCAAACTCATTGCTCCCAAGTCTCCCACGTACAACATCTTATTGATAATAAGTTTCACCTACCTACCTTACAAGTTGGACAACTTGTGTGCAATGCCTACAAAATGGTTTTAAAAGTTGTATTTCGAAACCTTTAACCTAACTACTCGCTACTGTTAATATAAAACTGGTGTCAATATTTGGGGGAATTGCTACAATTAAAAGGAGTTGAAGAGTATATATGAAATGATTGTAAGTCACTAAAATCACTTGATAAATGGCATATTTATGAAAAGATTCACATGATAAACAAAGTCCAACAATAACCCTTTAATGAAATATACAATTATCACAAATATTCTAGCTAGTTTGGTTCCTTTTTATCTGACAGTCACATCAAGAGAGCAAACATTCAATTTTTAACTGGGGCACTATTTCAGATTTTTTTAAAACACTTTCTTCTGTTGGAAATACTGTTTTGGAATTACTCTATTCTTAATAAAATTAACACTGACTTAAGTGTTGACAAAATCTTTAAAAAAATTTTTAAGCATAAATCATCAAAAATTAATATCAAAGTAAGATGCATATCTCTGATACTTGTATAATTATTATGTACAACTGATCTGCAAACCAAATCCATCTTGTAAACTGTATGAGTTAAGGGTACAATAGTGGTATTTTTCTTGCATTAACCAACCCCACTCACTCACTTGCATGCCATTTTTAGGATTTCAATAACCAGATTTTTCCCACGGAAAACCCGGTTAAAATGAAAATGTTTAAACAAATGATGAAATAAACTACTAAAAACACCTCTACTAGGAAAACAGCTTGTGGAAGCCATTACCCTACAAAGAATTAAAATGTTGTAAGTGTGACTAATATATATCATTACTTACCATCCATTAATTTCTACAGTATATGAAAATTTAAAAAGTCATCAAATGTATGATGAAGAAACCTTTAACCAACAGCAGCAACTAGTATACGTGTAAATTAAACACTGGGTATTTGTTAAGTCCATCATTTTTAAAGTTTGTTCACTTTCTCTCTCATGCTGTTTAAACCTAAGGTTGTTATGTAGGAAATAAATTCTTCTTTTATGGGCGCTTATGAAAATCATAGTTTAAAAAATCTGATCTGAAACCTCCCATATTTATGCTCAGAGTATTTAAAATGAAAGAAAAAGTAAGCAATCTCACATACACAACGCTCCAACATTGCAGAATACTTGACAATTCTTCACATAATGAATGGCAGAGTATGTATTAAATACATAAAATAATTTAATAAAGGGACACAACAAACAGAAAAATTATCACATCAAAACTTCCTGCAAATATGTACTTAAAGTGTTAACAACTACAATGTTTTATGAAATTTTATTTAGGGGTACACAAGGAGTTGTTCTGAGAAATTGTTTCAGTACAATGTACTACATTTGCTAATGGCCTGGATTCTGTTTTAAAGGGCCAAAATTCACACAAAAAAGGGAAACCCAGAATTTCATGGTAATATGCACATCTACATACTGTGTCCTTATTACCATATAATGGGTAATTTTTACTGCTGTAATTTTTTACGAATTTGTCATAAAATAGGGTGATTTGAATTTTTACGCGTTTTTTTTTACGAATTGGACATGTCCGTAAAAATTTAAATAATCTGTGGTAAAATGGGGAAATTTCACCGTGACTTTGTTACAGTTGACACATACATATACAAATCAGAAAATTGTTTTTCTGTTAACGATTCCTTATATTTATAGCTAGGGATGTCAAATTGGTTAATTTTTAGTACTCGGTTACTCGGACGTTTTTCCGATCGAGTACCCGGGTACTCGGTAAGAATGTAAATAAATATGAACAAGTACATTGATACCTGTAAAAACTTGGTCACTTTTGTAGAAATTCCTCCTTATCTTTAAGACAAATGTGATTTAACATGTTTGTCGTTCCCCCCGTACATATAGAATAAGCTAGTTTACTAGCACAGCTGATATTTTACGTTTTTTGAATCTTCAGTTCTTTTAAAATATTTTTTAAAAGACCTAAACTTTGAAGTTTAGGTCTGTTCAATTTCTCTACTGTATGCTATCTAATTTATATAATAGACTATATAAACGACGATGTTTAGTGAAAACAAATCATTAAAGTAAGCCAAATAATAAGGGTCGAAGACAGCCAAAGGTGAGAAAAGCTAGGTAACAGGTGCTTGGTCACGATAATTACTATACAAACACTGCCGCAGGCGATAACGGTCATTTAGCAACGGTCAATTAGCATATTTAGAGGCGTAGGAAATCCTAATAAGGCCAAAAAAAAAATTATTCCTGTTTCCTGTCGCCAGACCGACCCTGTCTTTTACCCTCCGACCCTTAAAGTTTTTTTGTGATCATGGTGGTGATCGGCAACTTTGCCAGAATTTCCTCAGAAAGAGAAGTGAAGATGACCAAGTCTTCGAAGTTCATAAATGTGTAAATTAACCTCACTGGCGAAAGAATGATAGAAAAATTAATCTACAGACATTTTTACTGCATAAATATACCTTGTGGTGAATAACTTGCGACTATCTTACCTTCAGAGGTTATAAATACGGGTGATGCAACAACATACTGTCTATTGGAAATTACAAAAACAATGTTTATTACTTTAAATCCTGATATTACAGTTAGTCAATAACCCGCTATTAGTTAATAACTACAACAGATGTTAAAATTATCATAAAACTGCTTTCTATATTATCTTGAGAATTAAACAGATCCTCTACATAATGTACGGTAGTAAGTGGGTCAAAGGGTTGGACTAATACTAAATACACGTAAGTACAGAGAGTGATTTAATTAATCATGTTGATATTGACATTAAGCTAATACAATACAAAAATATTTATCCAGAAAAGGATAAATACATGTACATTCATATACGTAGATAAAATTTTGCAAATAATATTAGTTTTTATTTTTAATTAAAAAATTCATCTATTTTTTTTCTTTGCCTGTTGTTTTCTATACATTACATGCATCAACAATACAAAGACCTTTGGAAATTTTAAATCATCTATTTACATACTGAACACTGGGAATATACATCTCTCTCATTATTACACACATGCTCCTAAAATAAAATATTTTTTAAAAATAAATTTTTTTTCCTACCTACCTACCCTAATTTTTTTGGTCAAGTGACCGGAAACAGGAATATTTTTTTTTTGGCCTAACTGTATGTACAAGTGCAATTGACGTTTTAAGTTTTAAAACCGATGTTTTAATGCATTATTAAATAAACCTAAAAATATTAAAAAATATACATCCGAGTAACCGAGTACCGATTTTAGTATTCAATACTCTGACGTTCGATCGAGTACCTGGTTAACCAGGTACTCATTGACATCCTTACTTTATACATTTACCTTTATTTCATATGTGATATACACTTTACTTATTCCTATTTATCTGGGTATCATCATTGATGTACACCATGTGCTCATCTCAAATCGATTTACCGGGAAAAAAAGAGAGACAACTCCATTTCAAAAAATTATTCTCTCTCTCTTTCTTTCTCTCCCAACCAAAAAAGACATCTAGCTACTAACATGGATTTAAACGTAGTTTTAAAAAATACTCAAGAATGACTGAAAGATCTGTTATCACCACCTGACCAAAAACGCCCAAATATACGTACATGTACATCCGTCAGGGACTGAGCTGAAGGTCATGATCATTACTCTCATACGTACGATGTAGAAATTTACGTGCGGTGTTTTTTTACTTCTGTGAAAATTTATGCGTTTAATTTTTACGGATTTATATAACTCGTAAAAATTAGTAAAAATTAGCAGCACGTAAAAAATACACGTAATACGGTATCTATGCAGTTTCACTTAATTATGTGCATTGTTTTAAAAGGAGTTCTGCTGACATATTCTTCGTAAATAGCCAAAATTCTAAGTTCAAAAAGGGCAGAAATTCCCAGAAAAAGAATGGAACCACATTCTCCTAGTAAATAGTACATCTATACATTGTGTCTTTATTCTATGCAAAGTTTCACCAAATTTTGTGCAGCAGTTTAAAGAAAATAATTTATTTTAAAAAAAAATCTCTGAATATGAGTAAAAAGTCCAAAATGTGAAAGGGTTAAGCACAAAATATCCACTATCAAAATATCTTCAAAATCTGCATTCATAATATATGTATTACGGTGATAACATTAGAGACCATCTGTACCTTTTGGATGTGTTTGCGCGGTCCCGCGATCTGTTCTTTAATGAAAGTCCTGTCTTGTTCTGTCAGTCCATACTTCTCAAATTCCCCCAACAAGTTGTTACTGCTCACTAAGTGGTCAAACATCTTCACAGATAAAGCTTCATGCTGAAAAAAGTAGATTTATGTCAAAATACTGCAAGACTTTTGTATAGTATGCATCCCCAAAAGCTGGGTTTAAAATGCTGTTCCTAATAAGTATATTACACATCCAAAAAAAACAGAGAAATTTTTAATTGATTGAATTTCAAAATTAAGGTAGAGAGCTTCATGAATAATTGAATATCATAACCATGCACTCAGATTTTCTCCCCTGCTGTAGATGTAATAAAATTTTCTAGGATTAAATGCATTTAATTAAGTGGCCATATTGGTCCCGCCCTAGGGCTTGAATCCTTGACCCAAGGGCCATGAATTTCACAATTTTGTTAGAGGGCCTAATGGACATCAGAATCATGCATTCAGATATCCCACTATTGTGAAAATGGAGAAGAACATTTTCTAAGATTTAATATATTTACACTATGTAGCCATATTGGCTTTGCCCCAGGGCCAAGAATTTCAGAATTTGACAAATGGCTTCATGATGGTTATAATAATCATGTTTTAAGTTTTTTCTATCATGTGTAGGAGTAGAGAAAAAGATTTTTGCCTTTTTTTTGTTTTTTGGCCCCACCCATGATACCCTGTGAATTGCATGGTCATAAATTTCACAAGCTACAGTATACATGTATGTATATTCCTTTCATCCTGAAGATGAATTACAACAACAAAAATTGTAACAATCGGCCTTGTAGTTTTCAAGAAGTTAAAAATGTAAAATTGTAAATGCATGATCCAAAGATGGAAGACGACCAGTGGAAATAGGTAAAATGTGTAACTCAGGTGACCTAAAAATCATATAAATGACATCATACATCATTAAGTAAGGACAAACAAACAAAATTTACTGTTTGTTTAATTTAATATCAGGAAATATAATTTGCTCCATTAATAATAGCGTTAAATAAAAAATAATAATTACCTTAATTTTGTCCTTGTCCTTGGGTCGGGCAACAGGCAAAAATTTATTGTCAAACATGTGAGACAATGGTCCATGTCCTACAGTGAAAGATCCATCTTCTTAAATAACTTGTAAATATTAGTTTTGCGGTTTAAACCATAAATAATCTATACTACTATATTAAAATAATAGACTCGAATTTTGGGGCTTTAATACCGATAAACCAGAAGAGTACTGTCTTTTGTTTTATAGATTTTAAACATCATTGGTACTTGAAGATAACCAATTTGTTTTTTATATTTTCTCAATCAAGCTTCACTTATTGATAATTAACGAAAATTCTGGAAATCGTCCAGATTTTTTGGATTTTACAATCTTGCACATGTGCATTCTACATTCACGCTAAATCACCGAAGGCTCTTTAGTTTGTGTTTCCACAATATCACATTTGGATAAACTCAGAAACGATAATACAAATACTTGTAAATTTTCATTGGAAATTTGCTTATATAGAGCGAGTTCGATCACAAACTAACGTCGCCGTGGTTCGACTACAATGAGATCGAACTCACTTTAGTCCGACTAAAATGGAACTGTGGTCCAACCAACGGAGTGACTCTGGTCTGTCTCTGGTCAGGTAGTTTAAAGATGGCGGTGGAAAGCCGAACCTCCGAATTTTGCTTATTTTAATCAGCACAACATGCAATGTGTTAAATTTTAGCGCACACACATATGATTCAATGTGCTTACATGTTATTTTCCTTCTTTTTTCATGAACAATAAAATTATGAGTAGCAATTAACATCTTTCTCATTGTTTCAACCAGACATCGACCAATGTGCGTTCGAACACAGACATGCGCACCATAAGTTTTCCTTACTACCGTGGCTGAACTCTAGTTAATGATCGAACTCGCCCATATTCTGCTCATCAAAGAAAATATGGGAGATAACGCTAACACAGTGCATTTACTAGGAAAAATCCTGAGGGTTCCGAATGTCATCATGGTGTGTAAATTTGAAGCGATTAAAAAACATTGGTGAAAAAGTGATTAATTCTTCAATAATATAAATTAAGTTTTGGATGAAAGGTATTTACAGCCCCAAAATGGTTTGTTATGAATAATTTGACTATTATTTTCGATGCACCTTCATCAATTTTCTCCAAAATCGTTTCAGAGTGATTCTGCAATTTTCTGCTACATTACGGGTATATGGGAGGCATTATAACTGCATGTGGTGAAGGCCTGTCCCGAGACACAATTAGATTGTTCTAACTAAGAAGAGTGTAGTGAAATTTATAGCATTATTGTAGGCTTAAAGCGTGTCAACAATACGGTGTGTCGATGTATCTATTCTGTAAATGTCCGATATCATATGCAATGTCAACCCGTGCACGCACGGGTTAAAGTCTAGTACGTGCTTAAAATGTATGCCTGTAAAAAGTTAAGATAATTTTTTTAATTAAGGATCAACTGTTGGTTTTGTTCATCATGACATGCCATTGTTGGTAAAAACACACTTAGAATCTGACAACCTTATCTGTTAAATCAAACCTTGGAAAGGTTCTTTTTCAGCCTTTCACATGAGTATTAATTGACAAGACTTAGCAAGTGCTCTACAATCATGTAAGTTACAGTGTATACAATGTATGTATGTCACAAACTAAGCTATAAGCCGTAACTGCTGCTATACCTAGGTCATGACACAGTCCGGCTATCTGAACACACAGGACATCAGTGTTGGAGATCCCCAGGTCAGGCTGTCGCTTTCTGAGGGTGGATGTAAGCTGTCCAGCCAAATAACATACCCTGGAAGACAGAGATAATCTAATAATCATTACCTGTTATACAAAAAGCACATAATATTTTAGCAATAGCACCTTCATTATACAATATAATGGTAAGCAAGAACTTTTTTTTGCATTGGATCTGAATGTACGATAAGAATACCCCCCCCCCCCAAAAAAAAAAGAAAAACCAGCTGTTAACAAATTCATTCTATTAGTGCAAGTAGCAATAATTTTGCAATAGTTTCAAGTCTGACAGACAGAACTATTTATAATTCAAAACATTTATGGTATTTCTTATTCTACATTCATGAAATGTTTCGCTACAAACTTAAAAACTCTCAATTACAATATGATTGTTTTGAATTAATGAAAAAATGATACCAACAGGCAACAAGTATCCTGGGATTTGATCTACCCTCAGTTTTGCTATAATTACCCTAAAGAATGCTCAAATCGATTGTGAGCTGCACCGGGATAAACAAAATAAGTTCCTCCAAGTTGTTTGATGGAGCGCAGTCGCTGGAACTGAGGAGTGTCTACTATCCTCACACAGAGGGGGTGGATCTCAATGTGTCCGTGAATTGGGTCATTCAAAATCTGAAATGTACATATGCTTCAGTTAAAGTTCTCAAAATGAGATCTCTCAAGTAAACGGCTTGATAAGCTTATGTACCAGGATTTGTGATTACACAAAGCTCAACCTAGTTTCACAAATCATCTCATTATCTTATCAATTCTTTTTTTTTTTTTTAGATAAACTCATTTGAAACATATATTACATATAAAACTTCATAAATTTTGGAACAGTGACATTTATTTACAAATTGTTTCATCTCACTTGTATTGCAAATTATCAACCCCTAAATCTTTATGTCAAGAACTTTTAGATATTGAAGTTTTGATTACATGTACATGTATTAGTACATATCATGTATTCATTTCTTCCCCACACTTTATTATTACCTTATATCCATAAAGTCCTTCAGTAATTTTCTGGATACACTTAATAGCTTCAAGTCTCCTACCAAGTGGTCTAAATAAAAATTGGCAACTTTTTATTTCTTTTGGAATAAAATCCATAATGTTGTTTCAATCATCAATTATAAATTATTTATGTTGAATAAGCTCACTGTTGACATTTTAGAAGCAGTATAAAAGTTACAATTTTTAACAATTTATAAGTTGTTTACAACAGAATGTCTACATTTATGATTTTAATTTTTTATATAGTTTATATTAACTGAACTAAAACAATCATTGATTCAGAAAATTAAACTAAAAATAGATCACTTCCTAATACCTACGATTCAGATCTTGTGCACACACTACATACCAATGCCATTAAAAAATCTTAACCTTTTGTGTGCCAATTTGTTTTACAACAACCCAGTGTCCCAGTACTGAGTTGTTTTAGACATTAGCAAGTTTATTAGCACATCATATTTGACAAAATATTTTTAGCAATGGTTCATTCAATCTGTTGAAATTTAAAAAAGATACTGTTTAATATCAGCCCTCTCTGACACAAAAGAACCAAGATGGATTTTACATTTTTGCTTATTTCTGATAACCATGGCAACATAAATTAAGTTAAATGAAATTTTTTTTTACCCTAATTTTTTGTCATTAAAAGTTCAGCCTAAAGAGCTTGAAATGTATCAATTTTATTCTATGTACAGGTACATGATAACAACTAAAAAGTACAATCTAAGAAATATACCGTTATCAAAAATAAGTATGAACTAGAGCAGAGCTCGTGGCAAAGCCACGAGTAGGTCTTCCGTTGTTGCTGCGAGTTGAAAACATATGTGATATGGTGTCAAACGATTATAATTACTAAACTTTCAGTTCTGCTTTTGTTATAAAAACGTGTTGTGATTGAAAGTCTGCATATAAAACATGTTTTGAAAAAGAAAATAAGAAAATGTTTTAGGAAAACTATTTGTCGCACACAGTTTATGTAATCGTAACAAACATTATTTAAATCAAAGTACTGATAGTACTGAAAAGCGCTAACACAGCTTCTGTTTGTATACTAGTATAAAATATATATGTATATAACATTTCAGCTTCTGTATACGCAATATATTTCCTCATCACTGCGTGGTAGTCCCTGCAATGATGTATGTAAGCCCCGTACAATAAATTCACATTAGCCCGTACTAGCCCGTGCAGTTATGTGCACAAGCTCCTGAAACTGGTTCCCTAATCAGTTTAAATGATGTAAACGTCTGCTCATAGGGGGCGGTTATTCGTTGCACCGGAAGTAGAAGTCTAACGACAATAAAGCGCTGAGCTATGCTTAGCGCTTTAAAAATGAGATATTTAATGGCGAGTTAAATTTTCAGAGGGTAGCAAGCATTGTAATAAACAGTATGTACTCATGTGTCATGTCAGGAATTGTGTTTTGTTTTTTTTAAACCGAACCCATCTACAAAACACGTAACCTTTTCTCTAAGATAACTTCTTTATTTAAATATTTGTAAATTTTTGAAGACAATGTGCAATTTAGAATTGTTGCGTGCTGACAAAATTTACAGACCCTGAAACGTACTACTATACAACAACAAAAAAGCATGCGACTTACGTGCGAAAAACGTTTCGTAATAACCGTTTAGCGTTTCGTGTGAATCGTGAAGCGTTTCGTGTAAACCGTTTAGCGTTTCGGACAAAGCGTGCAGAATTTCGGACAATGCGTTTAAATCATTTCGAGCAAAGCGTGCGAAAACCATGTGAAACGTTAATCAGATTTCATTCGGAACTCTCTGACAATTTGTTTCAAAATGGAGCCCGTGTTTTACATTACATGTACTTTAAACTGTTTGTGATTGGCAAAACTCTCTTGTAGGTATTTTCATGAAAAAAAAAACATCTAGAAGAAATGATATACTTATCTTTTAACAAAATTGAATTTATTTTTAACAAACAAAAGAAAGGTATATGTATTAAAAGACGACTAGTTACAGATTACATGTATATATAACGTTTTTATACGATGTTTCAGTACTGGTACAGTTTTACCGGTAACGAATATTTGCCAGTATCGAATAATTTTTAGAAAAATTATTGGTGGAAGACAAAGTTGAGGTTTTAAAAAATTCTAGCTAGGTGATTATAACACAGAAATAAATATTATATCAGTACGTGAAGTTGTTTGCCATTTGCACGATTATTTACCGAATTGTTTTCAAATTAAAAATGTGCCCCAGATATGAGCTACCGGATGTTCAAAGCAGAAAAAACGAAAGTGTGAAAACAATTAAGCCTAACTATGAAAATAAGTTTGTTATTGATCCCTATTTAGTGAATAATTAGTAAATATAATTCATTTAAAAAGATAATACATCATATCAAATAATGGAGCTTTGAATGAAATTACGACTTCAAATAGAACCACGTGTAGTTTTCCTAGTTACGGTTCATTGCGACAGCAGTATTATTTGGCTGCAAAAATTGATAGATATACGGGAAAAACAAAGGAAAATGGCAACTACTTATCATCAATTACTATTATAAAGTGTTTTTATGAAAATTCAATATTATAAAGTAACGGAAATGAAAACTGTTCAAGTCCAGTTTCAATTTGACCGGAAAACGGTATGATAAAAATAACGATCATATAATTTGTTTAAATGACATATTCCCACAATCGTTTTTCCTTGTTCATTTATAAGTCCATTAACATGTACCTCTAGAATATTTTTGAAATTAATTCGCCTCAAAATATTCGGTCAGAAGTGATAAAGGGCGCTTAATTCGATACTGGGAAACGAATTCGAAACTAGGAAACTGGAGGGGGTGTTGAAATTACTGTCTCCATAATTCATCCTTTATATTTTCGGAAGTTTGATACAGTTTAGAAGGACAAAAAAACGCGATTTAAACAAAAAATAAAAACATTTGGAATTTTGATAATAATAGTTGCATGCACGAGAAACCGCATACTGATTCGTTACCGGTAAAATGACTGTACAATATTAAAATTCGCTATACATAAAAAATATTAAATACAGTTAGCAAAGCATCATTTCTGTTGGAACAAGCCTTAATCAACTTTAACTTACACGAGCATGTTTTGATAAGCATGTATCTTTTTTTAATTTATTTACATCGATAACTCTTATTGAGACCACTCGCGGCACACATTACCTCGGACATCGGGTGAGACCTGCACCTGGCTGAACCTGTCAATCAAACTCTGTGTATTTGTTTTCATTGGATGGTCAAGCGTCTCTTTTTTTGTCAATAGCCAATGGAAAAATTAATCACTTCAAGGTAATTGGAATCAGTATCTGATGAAGCACACAATTTAAATGATAGAAAATTTATTAATTATTTGAACAAAATTAAATGTAAACATAGAAAGAAAACATACTGATCATTTCTATGAATTGCGGGAAGTAAGTTCTTTGGAATCCCGATTATAGCTATTTTTACAAGTAATTATTTTAATTACTTAAACCAATATTAACGGAAAACAAGACGTAATTAACGCACAGGGATTTGCCTACAATGTACACAGTCATGCAATAAATTATTAAGGGAATCTTTACGAATGGAACTTAATTCAAATAGATCATGATAATCTATATACACTGAACGCCGTTATACATGTAAGGAGCGCCGGTAATATATACGAAGATTGAGTCAAAAATTTAAATCATTTTTATTTCTTGTTCTTTTCAATACAATGTTAAATTACTTTGAAAAAAATCCGTACAGAACATATTTATTTACGCGAATGATACGACATAGGAAAAAAATTATCGGATGTTTGTATAACATTGTTTTCTAACGAATGTGACTAATTTAATTTTAAATATTTTCAACATTATCAATGTAAATAATATCAGATTTATTTCCTGTTTGTATTTTTACATCGTATTCTCTGAAACCAATAAAAATACTAATGTTAGAAGAAAAAATAAAATCCCGCCGAATACTGAAAAACCGATTTCAGTTTGTAATCATACGGATTTTTATTTTTGGTATTGACTTTTGAGTTACGGTAACATTTTTTCTGGATGATTTTTTTATTTATATTTTATGTAGTAAAAGCACCATTCCAACTGTTACTCAATTACATAACAATTGATGACCCGGGGCTATATATGTTCTGAGCTGTGTGCGCTGAAGCGACACAAGATTCTCGGTCGCACGTGGCGATTGAATTAACACAGACTGACCGAATAAACAAACGGTTGGGAAAGTGAAACAAAATGTTACACATAAGAAGAAGCCACCAAAAATGATTTTCGACAGATCTTAATATCGTTTCGCCCCCCCCCCTAAAAAAAAAATACAGCGCGAGCTCCTGTCAGCGGGGCGGGAGGAGGGGGGGGGGGCAGCAATGAGTTCGCTTCCATAATGAAACGAACATGTAGAAAAACTACAGAAGTGATTAATATGTGACCGACAGAATCTAATCTAAAGTTGTTTAAAACTCATGTGAATATTCTTTTAAATAATCATCGAATGCCTCAACTCAGGACATTCTTTTATCGTGCTAGCACCTACCGCAAACATGTAACATGGAACTTTGATTATAATTTGATTTGATTTTTAAACTACCTTGTACGCTATCGTATACACCAATGCTTAATCAACTGTACAAGTAAAATAAATTTATCTTTTCATCTTAAACCAAAATAATAGTTGAAAACATAATAAAATATAGTTGTGTCCGTGCAAAATGCCAAAATATGAAACATGAACGCGTGATAAGGTACAAGATCACGAACCGACCGCGGATCACTTGTCCAATCGTGCCGGATCTCCTCAGCCATGGGCTATGGATGATCATCATTTAAATGTTTAATATTTAGGGGGGTTGTTGTTGTTGATTTAAAACATTATTTGTACAGTTTATAAAATATTTTATATAAACAAACCAACCATTAATTTATGTCTGACGATGTTTCCGATTTGGGTTAATATCGTTCATTAATATTCATTTACACTCAAATTTAATTAAATAAATACAAAATGGACAAACTTTTATAACATAAAATTAAAACAGTTCTTGTATTTACGACTATATTAACTCAAACACGTTCATATGCATGGAAGTGTGCGTCTCGGTGTGCGAATCTTGTGTATAAATAACCGCTATGTAGTGCAGCCGTGGCTGAGATCCTCGGCCGTGGGCGAACGATAGATTACGTAAATGTACAACGCACAGACCCACACAGCTCAGAACCCAGTAAGCCTTGAAAATTGCAGTATAATGACCTTACTCTATCAAATAGAAGTTATTTATTTTAAACTTAAAACCCACAATTTATCTATATCTATTATTGCTTTAGATTGAGAATGACATGTACATTGCTTTTATTAATTAACTGAACGATTTCTTAATTGACACCCAATCGTTTAATCCATAAAAAAAACATGTGTAATCAAAACGAAAACAATTCTTGGGTTTGCGGATAAATAAAATCATATATGAGAGACGCAACTCTCGTGTATTAGATAACCCCTGACCGCTAGGTAGTCCAGCCGCGACCATGGTGACCGATTTTCTCGGCCGCGGGCGAGGGAGAGCTTACGTAATGGTACACACCAGCTCTGATTCAAGGTAGATTTTAAATGTATGGAGTTAATAACTAAAATGTAATGCATAGATTTTTTTTAATTCCATATTTTGTGGTTTACTAGAAAAGAAAAACAATGATTTGTTTTCCAAATCCCGTTTTTAAGGGTTGAGCATTATAAGAACTTAACAACAATGACTTAAACTCCTAAAAAAAAAGCACGTATATTCTAAAAAAAACAATTCTTATGAATTAATGCCGTTTGTATAAACCAGCATACTTTCTGCGGTGACTTTATGCCAGTTGTACGCGCAAAGACTTTCGTTAACTTGTCAAATGAAAACAGGTACATGTTAACATGTAAAGCTTTTTACACTCATACTACACAAATCACATACAAAATAACATTGTAGCGACCTTTATGAGATCCCAACAAACAACTTTTCCAGCGACAGCCATATCAAAATCCAAACCGTTTTTGAGTTATTAAGCAAACTTTTTTAGGGGCCATTGGCCCTTAATTTAAGGGGCCAGCCCTTTTTTATTGGTGTCAAATGAAAGCCCTCTATATTTTGCACAACTTTTATTCTACATGTCTTAACAAAATATTTTTCGTTTAAAAGATATAAAGGAAAATATGTCTAAATTTTCGCACTTTTTTGAATCCTGTTTTTTGACCCCCTACGTTTTCCTAAATAAAAAACGTAATCGAAAAACAAAAACAGATGTGCACAACTACAATGTCTCTGTTATTCAAATTCGTTATATTCCCATTCCCTGCTATCATAGTCTCGGAGCCTTTGTCTGGAAACAAAAGGCCCTAAAAATTTTTAAAAGGGGAATAACTCTTTAACGGAAAGGGAATTCTAAATTTTATGAATTGCTTAAGATAGTGTTTTGTAAAGTACATTAGCCCTGAAAATTTGAGCAAAAACCGTTCAATAATAAGCAAGATATGAAGCCTCAAAGTTCGCGTCTAGGAAGAAAAAAAAAAAAAAGAAAAATAATCTTTCCCGCACAATAATAGAAAGGTCTTCCGTTGGAAACGGAAGACCTTAATTAAGTTTATTCAATACATGAAAATCTAGCAAACTTTTTTTCTAAATCCATCCACTGGAATTTGGGAAGTGGTATCTTACTTACTTAATTTCTAGGTCCTTCAATTGACTTTCTGTGACTCTGTCTATCAGTTCATTAGTCACACCCTCTTCTACAAATTAAAGGTGAAGAAAATAAAAACCCACAAAATTACATGTACACCTCTCCCAAAAACAAGAAACACACAACTCACATCATTATATTTACATCTGCCAAGTATTATACCCTCTATTTCTTACGGAAACTTATAGTTAAATCATAGTTCTATAGAAACAGCCAGATTGAAATCTACACGCCCTGTTTACTGATTGGTCAAAATCTACAGCGGCTGAAACTGACAGGACCAAACTTGACACGCCCAGTTTATCGATCTGTCGAGACCTACAACTACCTAGGAAAAATCACGGACTGCACTAAATAATCATGACGACGTCAGACTCAAAGTTTCACAGGTGACAATTTGGCTGTTTCTTTTAGTTAATGTACTTACGTACATTAACAGTAATTTAGTGAATTTTACTTACTTTTCATGATCAATTTATCAATTGCCTAAAAAAAAGATGTTAATATAAACAATAAAATGCTTTCTTTGATGATTCATTCGGGTAATGAAGGTAGCGATCATTGCAGAAAAAATTTACATATTTTTTCTGCAATGTCGCTACCTTCATATCCCGAATAAATCACCAAAGAAAGCATTTTATTGTTTAAATGTGCGAGTTACAGAACCAGGAGGAGGGTAACATCCCCCCCCCCCTTGTGAAAAAACTCCAATTTTCCCCCTTTTAGGAATTACTTTATCATTGACAGATGGTTCTTACATTTGAACAACCACTTCCCCAAGAAAAATTATCTGAATCCATCTTTGCAGGGTTTTTTTTTATCAGAGACAAGGTTGTCATCATTTCTAATCTTAATGACTTTGGAATACCATATCATCAGATTATCTACATGTACAATTATTGCTGGGTTAATTTCTTTTAAACTAATATTTGCTAGATTATTATAGCTACCCAAAAAGTACAAACACCACCTTGCTCTAGCTTTCAAAGCTGTTGGGAAACTCCCTTGTCTATGTTTAGTCAAATGTAAAAAAGAAAGCAAACTAACAATGGCGTATTCATCTGTAATGTAATGTTAATATAACAATTTTTGATTTCTAGAATGTGAATATCAAAGGAATTACACACAAACAAATAATCAATCATATTAAATGAAAAATTTGGTAAAAAATCTTTCTAACCTTGCAAAACTTTGGCCACATCTGCGAACCCCTTTTCTGCGAGAAGTTTAAGGCAGTCAATACTGAGTAGATCCCTGTCCATGGAGACGACGGAATCCTGGGACAGGGGCAGATCATCCTGAGATTCCCCCTCCCCACTGGGCTTCACCACATACTTCTTGAAAGGAACAGCGCTGTCCTCATCAACACCCTTCCGGGTGGATTTCCTTTTCTTGGGCGGCATGTTTTTTCACATCTACAAATACATGTATATGTGTATTTTAATTGTCAAACTATAAAAACCTTTTTCTTTATCCAGGAATATATAACTATAGTGAACTTGTACAGTAAATAAAAAGGGATCAAAAGAATTTCACACAGTTTTTGACAGGTAAATGGGGATAGTCAAACAACATGAAAAATACAACAATACTCAATTATTCCAAACATAAGTTATTAAAGAACAAACTGGTTATATTTTTTAAAATAGAGAATTCATCACAAATCTTATAACAAATCTGACATTAAATAGATAAAAGAAGGAATGATTGTGTTTAGACAGGGGTAGAGGGGGGGGGGGGGTCCAAGGTCTAATTCTAGCAGTTTTACTAAGGAGAAATCATGAATACATGCAAGTTTGAATTTTGACCCCTGTTTGATCTGCCGCACGTATAGTTAAAAATTAAAATCGATAATATAACATAGCCATACCTGTTAACCCAGATAAGAAAATACCAGTAAATAATATTCATTAAAATTATTTTTTGCGTTATATATAGGATAGATTTTTAATTCACAAAACAACATGTATTTCTCCAGTATCTTTAAAAATGATATCTGTTGTAATGTCTATAGCATCCCTGTAATTCATAGTACCGGTACTATTTACTGGTATTTTCTCATCTGGGTTTCACTGCATATTCAAAATATGCAAAATAAATTTTCTATGTTTACCCTAGATGTCAGCATGCAGTGATGGTTCAATACTCAACAATAAGAAGACTTTATAATATAAAAAGTGGCACTATTGACTTCTTGTATTGTACCATGCAAACAAATTAATAGTTTTCTGAACACAACAAAAGTTGTAATTGCACAATGGTAGTCATAGAAATAAAAAAATTTAAAATGATTGCAAATGCATTAATTACAATGGTGAAATAAAATATCTAACAGTATATTTAAAATATATTTGCATTTCACGTAAAAAAAACGTCGTTTACGCAAAATCTCCCCCTTAGCCAAGTTGGTAAGGGGGAGTTTCTCCCACATAGCAGCTTTGAAAGGTTAACAGGTATGACATAGCCGACACACAGGGAACTTTCACTAAAGGTCTTTTCTTTGCTTACATTCTGAATGAAGGAAGTGTTTGCGCAAACTTTGAGTCAAGGTGATCAACATAAATGCGTCCATGCTACTGTGTTCATGTACAACCCACAGGAACTGAGATACAACTTTTTACAGGTCAGGCACAATCTCTTATTTTATCTACTACGTATCTGTAGCTTATGGCCTTATGTGCTAACCAGCACAGAGAGGACAAAGCAGTATGCATCCATATCTGTAGCTATATATAATCTAGCTATTTAAGTATTTTGGGTTAAAAAGTTACCGATAATTTGCTGTTTAATCAAATCAAATCTAAGTCTAAGATGTACTCAAAACATTGCAATATTTCAACACTTTTAGTGAAAAAAATCTTGACTAACTGGTCATTTCACAATGCAAATTGGCGGGCCGGGTATTCCACGTTAGAGCAAAGATAAAATTCATTATTTATACTATGATCAGCTCAAATGATGTAAATGACCGACAAACAATTATCTTATCAATCATGCAGGGTAAACTTTCTTTGTGTTACTGCAGACCATTAATCTAATGTAACTGCTTCTAAACACAGTAGCTGAATTTAACAGCCAAACTCTTAAAATACCCTCCCCCCACCAAAATACAATGAAAATGTATTTTGTAAAGTTTTAAAATATTTGTCCATGTTATGTAGCTGAATAAACGCTTTGATTAAACATGTTTAGGGGTATATATATATTCAATTAGGCCTTATTATTTTCCAAAAAGAAAGGGAAGCCCTTAAAATCAAAATGTTTTGATTTCCTGCGCCGATTACATGCGTTCATCGTCTCAGTATTTCTTTCAATAAGCCTTTTAATGCAAGGTAAAAAGTCTATCTATATACACACACCAGGTTATGAATATGTAGATGGGGACCGTATGTATTTGCTCTATTATTTCCTTGCCATACAATGATACGCTGACGGCTTACTGATAAAGACACAGGCACCTGAATTTTTATCAATCAGTCGTTTAATAAGTCATATATCGAAAAATTCTACCCCTACAATATATAAATACATAAATGTATTTATATGTATTTATATATAGTAGGGGTAGAATTTTTCGATATATGACTTATTAAACGACTGATTGATAATGTATTTATATATTGTAGGGGTAGAATTTTTCGATATATGACTTATTAAACGACTGATTGATAAAAATTCAGGTGCCTGTGATAAAGATCATGTTTCATGAAGAAAAACTTCCTTAATTTGAAAAAAAAACCTGTGCATGCGGTTATTTACACATATTGTGCGACAACACAACTCATTTATTTTAATCAATGAGAGGAAATATTACCCGTAGTTTGTAAAACTTTTTAATTTGACAGGTATCTGTCCAGCCTGGGGCCCAGTGGAAGAGCGGGAAATAACACGTCAGCTAGTGGTGAAGGTTTCGGTAGAACCCGAACCCAGGATATTTCATACCTAGAGGATGTAGTCTCTCTGTATTTCAATATTTAATAAAAAGGCCTTTATAAAAGTTAATTTACATTAAAAAATATCAACTTTTAAACTGTGGTGTTGTTAATATATTTTTAAAATTCTATTTTTCGTATGTGGTAGAACCGTAGATCGGGATTTCGTTTATATTTCTTATTATTAGTATTTCAATCCCGATGTGATATTATACTATTACTTTGGTAACGCCCACTTTATACGATAGCCAATAACCAGTGATAACTTTTAATGACAGTTGTCTCTGTTCTCTTTTCCGAATATAAACCCATGTAAGTCCTTATTTGATGAGGGAGACAGTTGGTTTTGCTAGCTACTTCTCTCCAAACAGAGAGAGAGAGGGAGACAGCTGGTTTCGTTAGCTACGTTTCTCCTGAGTCCCCGTCTCGTCTGTCTATTTGAGATCCCTGTTAAAGTTAGGTTTTAGGGTTGGGGGATTTTGAGTACTTGTAAACTTGTGTTCTTATTTTGTTATAATAAATTCATACAGGGTTGCAAATCTTGGTTTTCATTTACTTTGAGTTTTGGTTTATTATATCTGGTTTATCTACATTGAGAGTAAAGTCGTTTTCATACCTTTATAATTTAGTAAAGTTTAATTCTTAATGTAGAGATCAAATTCAGTCTCAAAACAAAAATAAACACAACGCGAAGTACTGATAAAAACCTAATATATGGCACTGACCTGCTCGACCCCCCCCCCCCCCCCTCCAAAAAAAAAACAAGCAAACACAAAAATTTCTAAAATGCTAAAAATGGGAAGAAATTAAATTAGAATAGATAGGTGACAGATAATGTAAAGATACATGTAATAAAACATGTTTAATGAGAATGACACATTTCTTTGGAAAAAATATTGAGAATCAACAATATATAAATTGCTTGTTAAAGACCTCAAATTCAAATTTTCAGATAATTGGTTTACATCAACAAACAATTTCATTATTTTGGGGTCTATAAAAATGACAAGAACACAATCTTTATCTGGTTGTTTTAAGGGTATTTGGTATCCTTGTAAAAAAAAAATCAGGTCATTCAAGTCTTTTGATTTTTCGGATATTTAGTTGGTATCACATGAAGCACTTGGGGGTTTTTAGCAATAAGAATATGGAAAAGGGCGAGCTTGATCCGAATGGCCGAACACGTCTTTTTTCAGAATATCACCCAATAAGATAACTGACATGTGATTTGTTTGGCCAATCAAGACACGCATGCACTTAGAGACGTACTAAGAACGTTTTCGTTCATACAAATAGTGAGCGTTGTGCAATATCTGACAAACAGTGAAACAGACGGCGGATTGTAAGTGTACCAAATCTGTTATAGGTAAACTGGTAAATTAGAAACAATTTGTTAACAGGTTATAGAACAAGATTGTAACTTTTAATTTCACATAATGGAATATAATTTTGAGGAGTCGATTAACAAATTTGATTGCTTGTTAGATAATCTCATGGAAAGTGATATCATTGTTGACGACGTGGATTTGGGAGTCAAAGACGAAACTGAACTCTCCCCGAGTCATTCCACGGATAGCGGGTACGGTGAAATCATGACCAGCCCAAGTCACTCGGTGTCCAGTACAGAGGACGCCATTTCTCTAAGTGACGAACAGATGCAGCTTTTCCCAGACAGCTTGGATCAGGAAATCACGGGGTACTTGTCTCGTGATGACTCTAACGATTCTGTTGACATTGTTTCAATTGCAGCTCGAGCCCTAAATACGCCACCCTTACACGACTTTGTTGAATGTGACCAAACAAATGAACAAGACAATGCGTTGACAGTTGGAGCTATTTCTCATGCCAAAATCTCGCGCAGGAAAACGCGAAGATCATCTAAATCACAAAATGCATCAGAATTTAAAGCAAAAGTGAAACATGAACTAGGCAAAGAAAACAGCACCGTATCAGTATCATCAAAATTGCCCCCAATCAAAGTTATTAAGGTTATCAAAACTAAAGATACCAGCTCGATGGAAGAAACGCAAGAACAAATCTACGAGGCGATGGAAGAAAGAAATCGAAAAAATGCCATACAAGCTAAAATGAATCGCGAGAAGAAAAAGGTCTACATTAAGAGTCTGGAAGACAATGTAGAACAGTTGAAAAAGGAAAACAAAACCTTAAAGGTGAATAATGAAAAGCTGCAAAAATCTTATGAAACCATGGAAGAAGAATTGGAGTATTTGAGAAGTGTTTTAGCAAACCAAAGTGCCTTATCAAGCCTACTAAAAAACATTCCACAGGTCAAAAATGTGCAGTTGTCCTCAACCTTTTCTAGGAAAAGGAAGTCAATTGAAAGTGACCATGACTATCCCTTAACTAAGAAGTCTGCGGATTTAGCTGGAGTTTGTCTCCATGTTCACCAGGATAAAGTATCGTTGGAATTCTGTGCCAAGTGTTCGAGTGCTGCTTCTGTGAATGGCGTAGTTCAGTGAAAACATGTGATTATTGAATCAAGTGAATACCCAACTTGCCATAGAGTGCACAAACCTATCCCTGGTTGGCTACTAGGGGACTAGGTCCCATAACTGGTGGTATAAAGTATCGACAGAAAGTTGGCTCATATCTTAACAGCATATTAAAGTTTTGATTCATTGTAAATCATTTATTATGAAAACTATGGGTTTTTTTTCATACTTTGTTATGCTTGTGACGATTTGAGCCAGTTAGAGAAATCATGTTTATAAAAAACAAAAAATCGACCACAAAAAAAGAAGAAAAAACTTGAATCTGATTAACTGACATACAATATTGATGCAATGTATATGTGTATGTAATCAAGAAACAGTTATTAATGATTTACAAGTTTCTTTACAGGAGAGTTTGGATTTGCACACCCCATCCAAGCTTTGATCAAGAGCTCCATTGGCAGACTTACCTTTTTTTGGTAAGGTGAAAAAATTGCAGAGGGTTCCCTGGATCCTAGCGACTCCAGGGTTCCCAAGCTTTGTAATTCACCAACAGCATGATTAAATGATTTTACATCTTGACTGTCAATATTTTTGTTATACATCAATGAATGTATGAATAAATGTCAGTTTTGTAATTTTCTAGCATGATATGTACAAAAATAATTCATAATGTTTTGTATATAGATGTATATATGCTAACATATTTCAAGAGACTGATCACACTTTTTTACCATATTCAGAGAGAATCGACCTGAAAGAGTTGCAATCCCCAAGAAATTCTACATCGGTTTAAGGCCTGAGTTCATTATTGTTAAACAGGTAGTAGTTGATTGGGTTACAGGTATGGTATGGGACCCCAATCAGGAAGGTTGCATTGATAAATTTGGTGGGAAAATATTGCTAAGTGCTAATCAGAAAAAAAACATTACTTCAACAGCAAAAAAGATCTCAGAATCTGTTGTATGGTCTTTTAACTATTTAAATACGTTATGCACATGTATTTGTATAGATTATACCATTCATGTTGTTAATAAAAATAATGATACATGAAAATGTTTTATTTTTGCCATGAACTAACAGATGTCTTTTCAGTTTGCAGTCGTACCAGAGAAGAAAAATGCGATTCAATGCTTTTAAACAGAACTAGTGCTACTGTTTAACTTGGAGGGATGATTGCTCCTCTTTTGGATGGATCTTGTGCACACCCACTGCAGAAAAACTATATACCCTTTAAATTATGAGTTTAGAATATTGGGAGCTGAAAGCCTTTGCAACTCTTGTTCACCAAAGCCCAAATGTTCAGTTACTGTCACCATCCATTGATACCACCCGAATGAGAACTTAAATTAGATTTTAAGATAATGGAAAGTTGAAAGGTTATTGTTATCATCTTAATGGTAACAATGTGTTTACAATGTTACAGTTAATGAAGTGTAATGTAATGGGAAAGTTTGAAAATAGAACTAGTACTAAGAAAGTATCAAATTAATCAATAATTGTAAGTCAATTTGGACAATTTATATGGAGATTTTTATAAAAGTTGTAGTCTGGACTATTGACGCAGGAAAGGTTAATCTAGAGTAAGTACTGACAAGCTTGGTTCACAAAATTTCTTAAAATTGCTTGAGTTTAAATACAATAAATGTGATGCTGTTTGTTTTAGGTAGTCATTAGTTTTCAGTCGGTGGTTGTGCACAAGATTAAGTCATTGGAATGATGCGGGAAAACTGATTATGGAGAGAATCTAATTTAAATTTGAGCTATACATATTGCTAGATTGCTCTAAATATAATAAGTAGAAAAAAGAAATTAAACTTATGAAACCAAGGAGGCAGTAGGCACGCATGGCTGTATGTATACACATTAAAGGAAGCATCTGTAACTTTAGAAGTGCTAGATGTATTCACTTAAATCAATGATATAAATAAATGATTTTGTCAATTTGGCAATCTATTTTTTAAAAAATTAGACTCGTAAATCCACTACGCAGAGGAGCGAATCTACAAGTCTAATTTAAAATTTTAGATTGTTGCTTTAGTGCCATTCTTCACTCAAATCAAAACTGAATTAAGGTCATGCGACACGTTCCTCAATTATATATAACTATATCAGGAATGTGTTGATGGTTTACTACTATTTTGACGAGATTTCTTGCAAAAAATTAGTGTACCTTGCCAGGCATTTCTGCAAAATACTAGAGTTTGCAATTTTCTATATAATCATCTTGAAAATACACTTGAATTGCTGATATAAAAATAAATACGTATACAGCACAGTAAAATTCACTTTATTGGACCTCTATCTCGGCCGGGGCGGGGCTTTGAACACACGACATCTAGAACCTATAAGTTTCTGGCAGTGAGCGGCCATGGTTCTAGACACGTTACCACATCAAATTGAATTTTAATCATTTTTAGAATAATTTTATAAAATTAACATTTTTTATTGGAACTCTTTATTACGAGGAGATACAAAAAAGATTCTCAAGGAACGTGTCGTCTGACCTTAAGTTGGCCATGACAACTTGTCGTATGAACAAAACACGTCTATGGTCTGTCCCAAGATATTGCTTTGGCCATGACAACTTGTCGTATGAACAAAATACGTCTATGGTCTGTCCCAAGATATTGCTTCTATCACTTTTTGATGATTTTTTTTAAATAAAATACATATACCTTTGAAAGAATGTTGAAAGGGAGAATATATAGGATTTCTTCATTGACACATCGATTCATTTTTCACTCGCGGGAGCGAAAACGAATTTCAGAGATCTTGTGGAGATTTCACAAAAAATCAAGAAAGGAAAATATATATAACTTGTCATTTTAAAATAAGATGAAAAATGAATAATTCATTTGTAAAGTGTTTTTAACATGGGACCAAGTAAAAACGTTAAAATGACGTTGCGATGAGTTTGTGGTTGCGCCGGGTCATTAGAAGTAGGCAAGATTGTTAGCTTACCAGGAATGAACAAATGATGTTATCAACTTCAAAATGTGTACATTAATAAAAGACAAACTAGATTATTTTCAGGTGAAATTTCAAAGATTTATCTTTTTTCCCATGGGAGTAAGAGTAAATGTCTCGATAATTTCCGAACAACCCTCGTATGAGTAAGAAGGAATCATTCTTTTGAATATGAGGTGACAATTTCGGTCGGAGCGTGGTCAAATCTATCGTAGACCTTTTTGCTTTTATTGGATTTGATCACGCCCCGACCGAAATTATCACATCGTCATGAATGATTCCTTATTCCTTAAATAAAACGCAAGCCGAGCATATATTCTACAACATAACACTTTAGAAAATACTAATTCACGGACAAAAGTATTGTCTTATTCATTGGCCTGAATCCGAAAAAAACTTAAGGGTCATCCACACCTTTGGGAAAAGTTCTAACCCCGGGACCATAAAATTAACACGAACTCGCTTTTTACAAAAGGAACATTTATATAGTGAAAATCGAAAGTGAGCTTGTCTAACTTTTATGACCCCGGGGCCTGTATACAAGCCCAAACTTCTAAATTACTTAAAGATATGGATTCCAAGCATGTGTTTGGCTTAAAAATGAAATAAAAAGGTTTCAATTTTGGGAATAATATCAACTTTTGAAATTTTACCTCTATTAATTAAAACAAAAGTCCCTTCAGTATTCGAACTCTGGACCTGCGGGTCAGTAGATCGAAGCTTCACCCATTGCGCTAGAGAGATAAACACTAATATTTGGCGATAACTGATTCATAATGGGTAAATTAAAGTCGCCATGTTGTAATGTACTGTCATAAAGAGAAAAAGCAGTGGGATGTCGAGGATCATTACAGCTAAATATAAATCCTCAAAAGGGGGTCCGGACACCCTAACCCCTTCTGGTAAATTAAAAAATTTTAAATTAGAAAAAATATATCGAACCTCGGACCACCCCCCTAGCGGAAAACGTAAACATCCTTTCCACCCCTTACCACTAGATTGGAAAAAAGGTTCCGGATCCGCGCATGCTTGATAAATATTAACTGATAATGCATCAAACACCATGCTCAGTTTTTGTACCGACCTGTTCGGACTCATTTTTTAAAAATTGTAGCTGGGTTGGACCTCTGATGAGTGGCAGACCCTGGAACGTTTCCTAAATGTGCCCGAAACACTGATTCGTTTCATATGTCAGGTCCTCTACGCAGTGGCGTCGGAAGCAAATTGAAAGTTGGGGGGGGGGGGGTAAACTAATCCTCAGAAATATTAACAAATATAAATATAAAAAAACCTAATTCCCAGAATCATGAAAATCCTAATCCGTGGGTGGGTGGGGGCTGAAATCTCTATGAAACTATGTGCCTATAATGGTTAGGTCTAACCTTGCAAAAAAGTGGGGGGCTAAGCCCCCCTAGTCCCCCCCCCCCCCCCCCCGGTTCCGACGCCTATGCTACCGACGACCGCCACGAGTAGTACCGGGTGTCAATGATTGTATACACGGGGAAGAGAAAATGGGTGAATAAGACGAAGCAAATGTCGATTGCATTCTATTTTCTTCAGAAATATTGACAAATATTAATTAAAAAAAACCCTAATTCCCAAAATCATGAAAATCCTAATCCATGGGTGGGTGGGGGACTGAAATGTCTATGAAACTATGTGCCTAATGGTTAGGTTTAACTTTGCAAAAAAGTGGGGGGCTAAGCCCCCCTATCCCCCCCCCCCCCGGTTCCGACGCCTATGCTACCGACGACCGCCACGAGTAGTACCGGGTGTCAATGATTGTATACACGGGAAAGAGAAAATGGGCGAATAAGACGAAGCAAATGTCCATTGCATTCTATTATAAAAAAAAAATACAGTTTTAAATCTATTTTAATTTTTTTATGTTATTATATTTGTTAATTATATGACACAATCATCAACTGCGCAATTTCTAAATAAAGTGGATAATTATACATGTATTTAAAACACGAACAAGAAATTCCAACATCCAGATTTGATATACTTAGTATTTTACTAGAAAAACCTATTTCGTTGCAGTTTAACCCATTTGGTTTTTCAAATTTTAAAAAAGGAAATGAATTTTGGATAATTATTCATGTATCTCTATTAACCACTACAAGAATGGTATTCTAATGTTTTCCAGATATGGAACGTAGCACCTACAGTTATCGTCCAGTAAAAGAACGCTTTTATCTGTTTGAAGATAATACATCAAATTATCTTGAGAAAAATCATAATTAAAAAGTTCACTGTCAATGAGAGGTTGGTCACGTGATCAAATCCTATCTGTGAAACCCAAATTAAGGGCATCTCGGAAGATTTACGTGATCAAAATCTGATGAGAAATCCTTTGGGCTTCACGGGATTTGATCACGTGACTAACAAAGTTCATATCCCGGTGAACTTTTTAACTTGCTGTTTATTTCCTAAGTAAACTGGTAATTATTAAAACATTAGATATCTAGATCTATCATTTGTTTTGTGACTGCATCATATGGCGGATCTAGAAAGGGGGGGGGGGGGTTCGGAGACGTCAAAATTCGAATAAATTACATTATAAAACTACTCGGTCTTCAAATGACCGTTGGAACCCCCACCCCACCCGGAAATATTTTCTGGATCCGCGCATCGCATGACACTTAACATGATGATGTACATTATATTCTTTATTTGCACAAGACATACATCTTATGGCATAGGTTATTACATATAAATATAGCAATATTGGAATAATGGTATGGTACATGAACATGTGAAGTTCATTGATAATGTATATAAAATAAAATTTTACTAACAGGCGAAGAAACCAGAGAAATTTTTCTTAATTATCATAAATATTGAAAGCTAGATGGAGATACTTCCCCAAATTACACAGTTCTTTAAAATTTTGAACACTTAATAATTGTATAAATTTGTATACAGAAGGTTTTTTCCAATAATATTTCTTAATATATTTTACTCGGATTTCTCTATACTGCTGACATTTCAAAACAAAATGGAATTCATCTTCAATATCTGAACAAAATTTACATAAGCGTCTTCCTTTTGGTACATTAGTGTGTCGTCCACTTTCAATTGCAAGTCTATGAGATGACAATCTAATTCTTGTAATTTGTTTCTTATATTTAGAAGGTATTGATTTTGTTAAATAATATTGTAATGAAAACTGGTCAATAATATGCTTGTAAAAATAACATCGAGATGAGGAATTAATCTGTTCTACAAGTTGTTGAGTAAAGTGATCAATGATTCTTTGCTTAATTAAAGGAAAATAGGTTTCACAATGTATATACTCCTGTTCATACCATATATGTCCTAGACCTATTTCAAAAAGTTTATTCTTAATTACAGTAATCCAATTTTCAGCAGGTGCCAAAGACGATTCACACTCATTATACAGCATTTTATAACAGGACTGCAAAATACAATTCTGACTTTGTAACAATTTGAACCAAAATTTGAATATTCTAAACAATCGTATAGTTTTCATAGGTAGCCTCCCAGTTTCAAAATATACAAGTGCAGTGTTTGTATTCTTCTTCACACTTAACACAAATTTAATATATTCTAAATGCACTTTTTCTATATCATTTGCAGCATGCATGCCCCATATCTCACAGCCATAATTTAATATACTAGCAATATAAGTATCAAAAATTGACAGCATTGTTTCTGTATTCAGATACAATTGACTTGTTTTTGACTTTAAAGAAAACATGGCTTTTCTCCCTTGGCCCGCCAACTGTTTCTGTGTATTGTTAAACTTTCCATTATATTGTAACAAAAGGCCCAGGTATATAAAGCTATCGACAACCTCAATTGGCTCACCATTTAAATGCCACCTTTCACAATTGTGAATTTTACCACCATTTCTAAAAATGACAATTTTGGTTTTTTGTACATTTACAGTAAGATCCAAGACAGATGTATAAGAATACAATGTATTTAACATTTCTTGAAGCTCATGTGCAGTTTCGGAGAAAATTACCATGTCATCTGCATACATTAAAACAAAAATATTTAACTCTTGAATTTGTATTGGTATGTTACCTTTGCACAAAAATTCCATTTCAAAATCATTCACATATAATGAAAACAATATTGGAGATAGCACTTCTCCCTGCAAAAGTCCTGTGTTATTTTTAAAAAAACTCAGATAACTTTCCTGCTGAATTAACACATGATTTCATATTATTATACATACTACGAATAAAATTCAACAACTTTCCTCTAATACCAACGTTAGACAATTTTTCCCATAATTTCAATCTTTCAACAGTGTCAAATGCTTTCTTAAAGTCAACAAAACAACAATACAATCTTTTTTTCTTTCTTATTGACATATTAATAATATTTGAAAGGCTAAATATAGCCTCAGCTGTACCTCGTTTGGGTTGAAATCCAAACTGTGCATCAGTGATTACATCATTTGCGTCAGACCATGTTAACAATCTTTGATTCAAAATAGATGTGAATAATTTACAAAAGCAACTGACAAGACTAATGCCTCTATAATTATTGGGGTCTAATGCATCACCCTTTTTAAAAACTGGTATTATAATACACTGTGCCCACATATTGGGGAAAAAACCAGAAGACAATATTCTATTGAATAATCTTAGTATAAATGGAACAAGATAATCTTTAAACTCAATGAAATATTCGTTAATTAACAAATCAGTACCATGTGATTTTTCTTTTTTTAAACGTTTGATAGCATCAACAATTTCTTTTTCAGTGATTGGACAGTCTAGTTCCTCAAAAACAGGATCAGCGTCTATACAATCTGTACTTTTTTCGGACGCGTTCATGGCGTGCGCGATATTTTTAAAATGTACGTTTTGTAGGAAAATGTGTATTTCATTATGATGATCAAGTTGTTTTCATCAAATTCGTCATATGAAGATTTATAAACATATTCGACAGATAAATTTGCTTTCATATCTTTAATTTGCAGCTGTTTTGAGAAGTGGACATGCATACCCTATATCCACATGGATGTAGGCTATGCCTGTCCACTTCTCAAAAGAGAATAATCAGTATATATCAGCCGTATTATAATGTATATATGTACATTCATATACAATATAGCAGCTGATCTGATCAACGTAACATACTATAAATGCAAAATTCTGTTAAATTATAGTCACTGGCGGATTTAAGGGGGCGTGGAGGGCGCACGCCCCCCCCCCCCCCCCCTCAAATTTTCAAATGATGCATTACTGTAGATGATTTGATAAATGTTTGAATAGAAAAGTTAGCATTTTGTGTTTCACTTTATTTATAATTAAGTCTGACTCAATGTTACACCTCATTGATACACTAGCTGTGTTATGCTGATTGTAATTCTGCTGCTCTATATATATAAACATCTGATCCTAATGCATGTTGACAGGTTCTGATAACAAACCAATTAAACTGTGTTTAAAACAAGCAGTGTTGGTCATTTCATTATGGTGGCTGCATCAAATTCCCCAGGGCCCTGAACTTGGGGCTTCGACCAAGAATCGACTGGAAATCCCAGCAGTTTTGTTTCAATTAAGTGCATGTAGACTGCGCTGTCATTTCCCTATTGCGATGCAAGCAGAAATTTCCGAATAACTGTAAATTTTTAGAATTTTTTTCTAGGTAAATAGACTATTTTAATATAAGAATATTGAAGATTTGATGCATCAGATATTTCTAACAGCTAATAGGGGGTCGGATACCGTAACGTCATTAGAATGTTGTAACTTTAATAACCTGGTTAATTTTGGGAGTTCATAAATGCCTAAAATATTTTGTTTTTAATCCAATACATGTATTAGGTATAAGTAACAATATGTGTCAAATTGTTATATATATGTTATAGGCTTTTTTTGTTAAGTGTACATAACTAAAAAAATACCACTATTTTGAGCCTGGTTTTACCTTCAAAATACACGAAAACCCAGACTCCCTGCCTCAATGATTTTATCCACGCCCCCTAACTACAAATCCTGTATCCGCCCCTGATAGTTATTAGCAGTACATGATGTAAAATTCTCAATTCTATTTATAAAATCATAAAACCTCGTTTTAATGAGTATTAACCAGTCACTCAAAATGAATGATTAAAAGGTTAAGAAATATTCAGAATTAATGTCCAAAGGAAAAGACACAAAAAATACACTATATATACATGAATATGATTATGTATACATAAATCGATGAATGATATAAAGGTTAAGAAATATTCAGAATTAATGTCCAAAGGAAAAGACACAAATAATACATTATATATACATGAATATGAATATGTATACATAAATCGATAGTCCAGGGATGGGGTAATCATAATCAGTAATCGTAATCAGCTGTAATCAATTACAGGTTGCTGAGTAATCATGAGTAATCAGTAATCATCCATTTTTCTGATTACAAGTAATCGTAATTTAATCGATTACTCTGTGAAGAAGTCCTGTAATCATGATTAATTTTTGATTACTTTTATGATTACAATGGCAAAATTCAATAGGTTGAAATCATTATTCATTGGATCTTATATTTTGTGAATAAGGTTCAGTCTTAAAGTTGGCCAGTATTCCTTTATTGCCCTTGGGCATGTTTAAATTCATGTCCAGTCACGATACAATGAGTTTGCTTTTCAACAGTCCTTGCTTTTAAGCGCATTAGAAAACAGTTCACATACTGTGCTTATTTAATTTCTGATCTTCAGACCTGATAGATGCAGGCTAAATGACTCTACATTTCAAATGTTAATGATGATAAAATGCAATGAAAAGGCTTGTAAATAGTGCAACAAATTACACTGATACCAGAATAAAGAGTCCTGTAATAAAATGCACTGTTTTTTTTTTAAATGAAACATTTAAACTATGAAAAAACTGAAAAACAAATAATGTAATCTAAAGTAATCACAAGTAATCATGATTACAATGAGGAAAAGTAATCTAATGTAATCGATTGCTTTAAAAAATGGATGTAATTAGCCTGTAATCGATTACTTTTAAAACCAAAAGTAATTGTAATTTAATCGATTTCTTTTGAAAGTAATCGACCCCATCCGATTCGATACACATATATATATATAGGCCTATAAAAAAACCTATATATTATGTCCATAAATAGAATTTAATACTTTTTACATGCAATTTTTAGGTCACCTTTCTCGAAACACATGAAAATTATATACAATATCTATCATTTTGATGCGTTGAAAAACGTTCCATGTTGAAGTATTCCATCTTACAATCTTGTTACCAAGTAACCCTTCCGAATAGTAAACGAATAGGTTGTCTACTAAACTGGTTCACGTTACATTTGAACTAGTTCGCCTCGATCCAAAACAAAAAAATGGTGTCATGAATGTCCTTCGTTGTCCATTTAAAAGTCGCCAAGCTTCATTATCGTGCAGCTGTCTTAATCTGTAGGTTATTCTGGAATATGATCAACGTTATATATAAAGCGGAGACATTATATTTCAGGCCTCTACATAAGAAAGTTCTTGATAGAACCTGAACACCTTTTCGTTTTTTGTTGGAAATGCTCAATAATCAGGGTTGTACTGTTGCATAGCCTGTAGGTAATAAAGTAAAAGTCGTTTATCTTGATGGTACATTTTGTTCAGGACATTACATTGTACCCAAAATCATTTGAAACCATTTTACTGCCAACTGAAGTTGTCATTGATTTTGAACACGTACTCTTTAACTTGTTAAAAATCACTATTTATGTCAAAATCATTACATTATCAAACTGAAAAGTGGGGAAATACATTTAAACACTTAGATTTAAACTATGATGTTAAATTCTTGTGCTCAAATGAGGCATTTCGGTGTTTTTGAAAGGCATTTCGGTAAATCACAGGTATTTCTGTAATTCTAGTTACCCGTTAATTTACGTACCCAAATCATCTCCACCGGCCCGGTCCATCTGTTCATTAGCTGTTCATTGGTTTGTGATCCAATATTGCTATACCGAGTAGGCCCTATATATGGTATCACATAAACTCTTTAAAAATATGTTGCGCTTAATGCTGCTTATCATAGTGGTATACTTATATTCCCATTAAACAAAGTAAATTTCTTACAGTAGATTTTTTTTAAGGTATTCAATGTATAATGAAGAGATATTGAACAATTTTGAATGGTTTAAAACCAGTTAAATATGTACTGCTAAAAAACAATGAAAGTGAAATGAACCAAATTCACATGACTGACAACTTATAAGAAGCCGGTCATTTTGCACCTTAAAATTTTTTAAAGAGTTTTCTCCCCTTGTTGAAAAAATTTTTTTTAATTTCGTCAGAATATCTGCGGTAAATGATTCATTTTAATTCATATTTTAATAAAGAGAAAGTTTATGCATGTATTAACCAAGAGAATTTTACAAATTTTAAGTTACTTTTTACAATATCGCATTAAAACATACGTTGCCCATAGACTTCAATACAAAATTCAAGGTGTAATTAGTTGGCCCATAATTAATATTTTGAAAATTCCTTTGGTGGAGTATTTTCATTTGATAACACCTTCAAAATGATACCATGATTAGGAATATCGGACCATTCATTTCTTAGGTACAAAATGTGGTCGTTATACATCGAATACCTTAATTCACAGTGCATTAAAGTACTAAAGGATAATTGATAAAAATTTGAATGATAGACAAATTGATCCCTTCACAATAACTGTGAAATTGCTCTTTAGCAGGAAAAATTGATAAGTAATTGTAAGTGACGTAGATTAAAAAATTGATGTTTCACCAAACTATGTAAATTTACCTTACAAAAGAGTTTTTGAATTTCAGAACTTTAAGAATTTGCCGGTGTTTGAGTGTGAGTGAGGCAGCTACCGCTTTGAGACCATTCTACTTCACAGTCCATCCAGATCTCTTTGGACAGCACCCCAAAGAAAGGGTAACGTTATTCAGCAGCACTATAAATGTATATATGTAATATCTTGTATATACTAATTAATATAGTTATATTATTAAGGTAGCTCGCGGGTTTACTGCTTGCGAGAAAACCTACCCTGAAAATTTGTCCGCGTGATCGATAGGTTTCAATGATTTATTTCTAAAATTTATTTGAGATTCGTCTGCGTAGTAATAATTTTATCGTGATTCAAACACAGTGTCGCTGATAAAATCTAGCAACGCCATTTCAATGAAATATATAGTAAAATGCATATCTTAGTCGAAAACCACATTTCAAAACTATGCTTCAAACTTTTAAACGATCTAGACGAACTTAATTTTACTCAACACAATAACAGAAGAGATTATTTTGAATCAATTCATAGAAAAAAATCAATATGTGTTCTCAGCCAATTTTTCGTAAAACAACTTTAAAGATTTAAAAGATTTCACAAAAATCCTACATTCTTATCACGACGTTAGCCCGACGTTATCAATTTCTTTCGTCTGAGAACCAAATATGAAAATGCGCTGGTTGACCAGACTAGCTGATTAACACATATTAGAACATGCAAATCTAATTAACATTATTATGAATGTTTTCGAATGCATAAAGGAAATTAATGTAAGGTTGTGAAGAGAAGAAACATGGCTACTTATTTTTTCAATGAATCAGTCATGCATTCAATGCAAAAATAATTACCATACACGTATTGACATATAAAAAAGTTTGTAATCGCATAATTACGATAACTAGCTAAAGCCAAAATGATTTTAATAGTTAGATCGGTATTTGAAAATACACAATTCATAATTGTGAAACGAGCGAAGTTAATGCATACGGTTCAATTTATTTACAATGTACTTGTCTAAACAACAAATTAAAGAGTTCAACCTCACACTCATACCTTATAGAACTCTATGCGACAATGTATGTCATCTTTAAATTTTTAGCACTTGATAATTATAAATGTTTTCTATAAACTGCAATTTAGCTTTTTAAAATATTTCATTTTATGTTTCTAAAGATCATTTGTTATTTCTAAAAGAATTGTATGAGTTTGTTATGATGGTCAACTCTTTACGTCGAATCCTATTGTGACGTCAGCAAACCCGCGAGCTACGTTAAATGGATGCAGTATTGATTTTAATTTTAAAAATATGTCTTTGAATTTTTATTGTTTCAAAGAATGACTGCCTTTTCGACCTTTAGGGACTTTCAATGTTTATATGTAAATATTTATCAGAATAAAAACCTACAAAATGTTTTGAATTTTTTTGTATAAGACGCTGCAACAAATATTGTATATTACAGTTATTTTAGAAATTGTATTTAGTCCTCACTTCTGATGTTAATTACTGGGGGACAGTGCTTTCTATTTGAAAACCTTCTTTTATAGAAATCTGAATGATGTGAATAGGAGTATCTAAATGTGTCTTTTTCATTTAAGTTTCCAAACTGGTAATCTTTACTAATCCTAAATTTCTAAACTTCTGTCACTTCATTTTTAACCAGTCCATCAATGAAGACTCCCTTAAAAAGCTACATCAGTATATATTTGCCCTCAGAAAGCAGGAGAATGTTCCACCTACCAATCTGACATTTTTTGCCAAAAATGATGCTGACAAAGACCAAGGTAAGGTTAGAAATTACTGTAGATTCCTTATTTTACGCGTGTACTTAATTCGGCAATTCTACCGTTTGTTATCAAATCGCAAGAACATAAAATCGTGAATGCCGAATTTTTATCATAGTTTCGTGTAGTTTACAAATATCTGAAAATTAGAGAGATTTTTAAATTTGTGAGATGTGCTTCTTGCGATTTTATGCGGATATGTATTCCATGGGCTTAGGTAGAAATCTATAGTACTCACTTTTAAAATCATGTCTCACCATGTTTTATATTCATAGGATATTAGAAATAATCAACGTTATCTCATTTTGTAACAAGTACATGTGTTTGGAAATGTACACTTCAACTGGTATCTTAAACAAATAAGTCGGTTTTAAATTGCAACCAGCTGTTTGTCTTTCAGGTCTGAGTCATATAAAGGTCCACCTCGCCTCAACAAGCATCCGTGACACTGTCACTACAGTTCTCACTTCCTGTCAGCTGCCTCTGGATTACATTAACACAATATCAGAAGTTCCCACATCCTCCAAAACCAAGGTGCACCATGGACCGGATTTCAGAGATATTTTTGCTGGTCGTAAAGGAGGAGAAGCATTTTACAGAAAAGTGGAAAAATTAAATTTACTGTAAGTATTTTCCAGTATTAATGTACGCATTTACCTTAGGTAGTAGGAATACTGATTTATATACATGTATCGGTGATGTCTAATATAAGATATATTATTGAAGAGATACATGTAACTCCCAGAATATTAATTCTATATGAGTATCAAGTGTCAACAAATCCAGGAAAATTTTGCAGATGGTACAGTATTTGAAAATTCAAAACTAGCTTTTGCAAGACTTTCATTGGTTTTGATATCTCACATTTGCTTACATATGTATTATCTGTATTGATTCAAGTATCATTAGTTTATCCTATGACAGATTATAAAAGAAAACATAAATTGTTTATTGTTAATTCTTTAGTATCCAACCAAACCTTTATTTGTTTATTGTAGATCTTGGATAAAAACCAATTCCAAAATATCCAGGAAGAAATCACAAGAATCCCGAGATTACAGTAAGGATGTTAAAGAAATCACTGGGCGGCTGAAGAAGATGGTGGGGGTTAGGGCCATCGGATGGCACACCAACTGGGGGCCCCGTCGATTCACTGCATGCCTGACCTCATTAGAAAAGGTTTCAGAAAACCACCCAATCGTAGTCAAAAAATTCCTCTTTGGTAAGTGACTTAATATCAGAACAGTAATTTTCTTTAAGCCCATATTTAGTGTAATAGGTGCATGTATCTCTGATACATAACTTAATACGCTATATGTGATTCTGTATTGATACTTTTAGTTTGAACAACATGTTATCATATTATACATATACATGTACTGCATGGCTTTGATGGTGACATACATGTACCATTATATTTTCCCCGAGGTGACATAAAGCCCTGGAATTTATGTTGCCCGATGCCAAAGGCAGAGGGTGATATAACATTTCAGGGCTTTCCTTTTACTGAGGAACAAATACTGTATTGTCACCAGAGAAAACAAAGGCGTGTTCAGCAGAGCCAGTGGTTGTGAGAGCTCGACAAAATTTGTGATGCAGATATAGTGAATTTTGGTGAGCGCTGGCGAGCAGGCAATCTGCTGAACACGCTTCAGAATAACAGTATGTATATGCATTGAGAAATTAGAATTAACTACTCTGAAATGCTTCTAAACCTATACTTCACAGGGAGGAATGTGGTATTCACTGACAGAAATGGAGTCAGTTTGTCAGGGGAGGTGTGCCTGAACCATACTGATGTTCCCCAAGTCTGGTTAATGGTATGTTTTATTGTTGTCTGGTTAATGGTATGTTTTATTGTCTACCATGGTGAATTTGCTGTTGTTTTAAGGCATAATCTTTTCATGTTAATTTGTTGTTGTTCAGTTTTATTCAAAGAAATTCTCTAAATAATACAGTTTCATGTATCATGTTTTCAAACTTTTATTGAGGTTACCAACACTACATACAAGTACAATGTATTTCAGAGTTCATGACAAATGGTCACATTTCTTAAAGACCATATAGAGCTCTACATTCAATTTTCTAGTTTATATTCTTCATTTTTGCATTTCTGGGGTTATTATGGTTTTGGTAAAAGATCATATTTTGCATTTTGTAACGCAATAGATAGGTAAATGCTACTCTGCAGATTTTCCACTTATTATATTTATCATTGTCTTACATGTACTTGCTTTACAGAGACTGTCATCAGTTCCTGCTTATGATGCTGTGATAGAACGCCTTCCCTACATGGAACAGGAGTTATCTCGCTTGTTGTGTCACATCAAGATCCGACGACGGGAACGACACCACATCGTGATGGCCGAGGAGTATGAGGTTCTATTGAACAAGATTTTAAACACGATGCGACGAAACCAGGATCTTGTGAGGCGAATGTTTAGAAGTGGTGATCTTTCACGCCTTGAAATGGTTGTCGAGGGGTAAGTTGTTAGAGTTTCAATTGAGAATATGTGAACTTAATAAGGTTATGAATTTGGCCTAAAATTCATTCAGAGTTTAGGGTCAGATACAAGTAACATCAAAACTTTCTGAAAATAGTTTGATTTTTAATTCATTCTTGAAGAACATCCAATGTACATGTAAATCATAATGTTGGCTTTCCATTACTTTTGAAGAGCATATAAATAGTTAATATATTTATGAACATATTCTGTAATACATGTATATTTACACATTTTTAACAGAATACATACTTTTCACATATTTTCTAAAATCATATCTTTCTTCATTGATCTGAAGAATTATAGTAAGGTTATTCACAACTCACATGTGAAATTTTGTTTGTATATGTATATTTGGGACTCATGTTAACATTAAATGTTGTTTACAGCTCCTCGGCCCCACTAACCTTGACAAACTTGGGACAGTATTTGATTCCCGTGTCTATGCCCGGCTCAATGATTGTAGATTTCATAGCCAAAACACAGCAGCAGGCCGAAGAGCGTTTAAAGGACGCCATCTCGTAAGTCCTTGCACAGACTTTTATGTTTCATCTAACAAAAGATTCATGTTACAGTAGGTTTCATAAAAAAACTTGTTTTTGGTATACCAGTAAATATTCTGTTAACTAACGTGTGTGTACTGGTTAATCATTATACTGAAACAACCGTTACTGTTGCATTGATCATAGAGCAGTTTTGTAAGGAAGTTTTATTAATGAAATAAATTCTGAAAATACTTGTAGTCTTGTACAAGATTTTATATGTCACATACATGTATTTTTTTTACAATGTTGATTTTGTGTAGATGAAAGAACTTTTATAGCAATGATACGTTGTGCCTGTTTTAGCCTGAAGATGATTGAAGATGAAGTGATTCAGCAGTGCCAAGATAAACTAGGTTTGATCCACCTGGAGAAAGACTTAAACATCTCTCCCGCCCAGATGACGCAGTGCTGTGAGAGACTGATGGACAATGCTGATGAGATCACTACTTACATGGAGGGCGTCCGTGTGAGAGTGACACAGTATTATTCTGTCACGGACGATGGGTTAGTGTGTATACCGTGGAACTGGGAAAATGATTGAGTCAAATTCATACACAATATTTGGTTTTATTTTTATGAGGGCATTCTTGGAGTATTAATAAATTACGTTAATGATTTATTAAAGCTTGCCTTGTTACACCAATTGTGATATTTTTTTTATAATATCAGGTTTTAATATTTTTTTTATGTATATGTATTACCAATACATGCATTAAAAGCTTTGCTGAAATATAAATATTGTGGTTACCTGTATGACACTTTCTTGGGTTATATTTTAAAATTAGTGCATGATTTTAAGAGGCGAAGATAAGATTTCATCATATATTTCCTTTCAATGTGGCTTTTGAACAGATCTTTAACATACCCCTAGTAAATAATAGCATGTCACACGGTTTATTTGCTAATCAGAAAAACCCTAAGGTGCAAAATATATTTCAACTGGCTACCGATATCCCTCAACAAATGATTAAGCAAGTACATGCAATGTACATTGTGTATAATAATCGTAATCTTGCCTGTATCACAAATCTGTTGGTGTTGACATATTCAGTGGCGGATCCAGGATTTGATGAAATGGCGGGAGTCATGGGGCCGCCTGGAGGCTCTCAGAGGGCCCAGGTAGCTGGAAAGCTCCCAAGTACCTGGTCCAATTTCATTAGTTATTCTAGCTTTATTTATGTACTTGATAGATTATAAGATTTATGAAAATAACAACTAAAATTGGTTTGATTTTTTTTTCTGTAGTTCTGCTAATTGTGTGGATTTTTTTTTCATTTCGATCATACAAAAGGGGGCAGGTCCCCCTCTGAATCCCCCAATGTTATTTTTATTTTAAAAAAATAGAAGAAAAATAAGATGTAGAAATAGGCATTTTAATGTTAGGAAATAATATAAAAATAAACTTTCAATGATATAACAATAAAAATGTGTTTACAAAATCAACAATAATAAAACTCAAAATACAAATACCAATTCATGTTATCGGTAGTTAAGTTTTAAGAAAAACTATCGGTACTCGATATGCACAGATTTTAGAGGTGTGTCACAAAAAGCAACTGATGTTGCTCTTTTTTTTTGGACAACCTACCCCCAATGCATGGCTCTAGCTAGATACATATAATAAATATTTGGGCAAACATTTCTTAAAACTTCAAACTTTTGTGAACAAGTGAATGTAAATACAAATTTCTATACATTAAAAATATACAAGAATAATTTAGATGGTAAAATGATAAAACACTCTCTTTTATTCAGGAAAAAAAAAGAAAAGTATGAATTAAGATAAAACGTCATCTGCACATTTTATATATATTCTCACAGACGTGAATTTTAATGGTAGTTTATACCATGCAACTTGCTTAATTCTGATATGCATTTCAAAAAGGCCAATGCAAATTCTGTACATAGTCCAGATAGAAACTCCACCCACTTAAAACATTTACAGAATATTGGACAAAAACACCATAGTCAGTTACATGTACATATCACTGGAAAAACTTTGTTTCTCTTGCAAAGGATTTTTGATGCTAGTTCAAAGGAAATACACATGTATATAACTTAAATGTGTTTATGGGTCACAATAGTTTAATGAGGACACATCTCAGCATCAACGTATTTGAAGATTAAATCACATGATATGACAGAGTTACTTCCCTTGGACAGACTCATTCTTTAAACATTGGTCTACTTAGAGGTCAAGGAAAGGCCACACCATAGTAATCATGTCCTGAAGAGTTGAAGCATCGATAGGAACAGAGTAGAGCCCGCACTGGGATCAGACCCGACAGGTTGTTGAGTTTCAAATCCTGAGAAATAAATCACAGTATGAAGTTTTAAAATGTTACACACACTTCAAGAAGCATCAAAGAACAGAATGTCAAGTTACACCAAAGAAAGCTATGCATTTTAAAAATACTGGGGTCATATGCTGGGATAGCTTGATACAGCTTTATGTAGAGAGGATTCCACTTAAACTGACAGTCAATTTGTCAGAAAAAATTATCAGTATGAAGTTAGATATTGTACAAACCCTCCTAGAAGCATCTAAGAACAAATTACACCAAAGAAAGCTATGCATTTTAAAAATAATGAGGTCATAGTTGTAAGCAGTTACTGGTACATGTACTAGCTATTCATGTCCTCTTAGTTAAATTACAGGTCCTTACCTCTCTAGCATCTACAAAGCGTACACACTCCAGCCATGTATTGAGGAAGGACTCCCCACACACGGCACATTTACTGGACTGGGCCAGCATCTCCTTGATCTGGGGGTAATGGCGGATAGCCTTCCTCAGGTAGGACCACCTACAATCAGTTGTAAAGGAGTCAATAACTCATGAAACATAACCCGTCAGTCCCAATTATAATTAAAAACTTCATTGATGGTTTAATACTGCCTCAAGTGAATAGTATGAACTTGGCTACTGTTCTACCTATGGTAAATTTCAAGATCAACAAGAGAAATTTCTGTAGTAAAAACAGATACTGATATATTGAATGTCATATTTCTTGGCAAACTATTGGTAACTATTTTTTTTCCATAAACCAGTACCGTATTTATGTACCTAGTTGTAATTTTCAAGAACCAGAATAAGGCATCAAATCTGATTACATTCAATACAGACTATTTTTTCCATCAGCCATCTTCATCACTCACAACATGAACCAAGTACCCATACAATGTTAATGGTTTTATTTATTTCATGGAAAGCATGCATATATATGTAAAAATATGCAATGACACTGAAGCTGATTGAAAATTTACAACACATCAAGCATGTTACAATTAAACATTTTCTTTGGGTCAAGCTCAGGGAAACAGCCTTTAACAACTTTTCATTAACATTGTAAACTTATACAAGAATTACATTAGGATATAGAAAACCATGAAGAATAAAGTGGAAATAAATGTCACCTGTCTTTTCCAGCAGTCGGTTTACTGAAAATTACTCTTTTAGTTAACAAATAGAAATATTTCTATATACAACATTATCTCACATATAATATATAGGTTGCATGAGTATATAATTGTGATTGAATTTCAGTGAATTTATGCAGCTTTAAATAACAGTAATTAATAATATTTAATTCTTACCTATCCTTGAGTTCCTTCATAATGTATCTTGCACCAATTTCCTGTGAATGAAATGAAATAAAATATGTTTTCATATTCTACATAAACAGTTGATTATTATTGAGATTAATATCCCTCCTACTGCCTTACAATGTACCTTCAGTGAGAGGACCTCCTCTTCTTGTACTGAATGGACAGGAATGTGTTGTAACAGGGGGTTTTCCTCACAGTGTAACTCTTTCAAAGGGAGAGCACTCAGCTAAACAGAAAATTTTCTTTTCATAAAATAAATTATACACTCAACGCTTGCAATAAGTTATTTTTTAAACTGGCCAAACAGTTCAATGAGTCTATTCAAAATCAAAATGCCAGGAGAAATGCGACTATTCTGACTGTCATGTGAACACAGAGTCTGTTTTAATTTGTTAGATAGAAATTAATTTAAGACATGATTTTCTCAAATTATGAGATTTCTGAAGGAAAAAAAACTCCAATTTTAATACGATTTTAATTGGAAAAATGCAAAAACTTACTATTTTAGGATTAGAAATTGTTTAAATATGGTTTATTCTTTTAACTTTTACTTTATTAGAGATTTGTAGAACCCCTGACAATACACTGAGTGAACATGCATGATATTATTAAGGTCAGACGCAACCTATCTTCCATTTTTTTCTATTTTTTCCTATCTCCACAATGTGAAGATTTCTAAAAGTAATTTCATAATTATATTTTCATGTTACATAATACTTTTTTATTTAGATATAAGGTGTTTAATTGAAATTTATAAACATGACTTTATTTATAAGCTTTCAAATGCATTTTGCATGCTCCTGTTTTAAGAAAAATTCTAAATATTCTAGCTCTGGAAATAGCCTGGTAATGTACCCTGAATTTTTGGGAATAAACAGGTTTAAATGTTAATAAATAAGGAATAGTATATCAAGGAAAATTATATAAAATTGAGGAACGTCTCCTGAGTCCTTAAGTATATACAGTATGTACCCGGTAGTCATTTCCTTCTATTTATGTTTACCTTATTATCCTTTTAATATACAGTGTATTATTTTGTTCCTGTATTACCTCAGTAGGAAAAATTCTAAGTTCATTTGCAGCAATATCAACTGTCCTTAATTTATAACACTTTCCTAGACTCTGCAAAATACATGGAGAAAGTACAATTAAGTAAGACAGCGTATAGATCCTTTTTTGTCAAGAAAGCAGACTTACATAAACATATACCAATTTTAACATATATTCAATAAAAATAGACATGTGTACTGGTACACATATACTATTTATTAATTTAATACTAATTCAATCATCAGAGAACTTTAAATTTTTGTGAGATAGTGAATTGATATTTACATTACATGCTGCCTCTGAATCCCCTTTTACATAACTCACCTCTGGCAGTTCTCTAATTTTGTTCTTCTGAAGGTACAATTTTTCTAGATTGACAAGGAATCCAAACTCAAGCGGAAGACTTGTCAGCTGGTTATTGGCTACATGGAATTCCTCCAGTCGAAGTAATGCACAGATTTCCACGGGTAGCTCTGTTAACTGGTTCGAATCCACTGACAGATGTTGGAGACTAGACAGTCTGGGATGGGAAATTCAGAGTTATGATACAACTTCATGAAGATTTCTTAAAGTACATGTCTATGTATTATATTTGTACTGTAGCCCATTTCACCATACTGATACCAAAAAACATTTAATCTAGCACAAACACATAATATGAGAACATTTATTTTAGATTTAATCAGTATAACAACTAGGAAAAAAAATTTATACATGTACCAAGGTAAATGTAAATTTAAAATGTGACCTCAAAAGTTAGGATTTGAATTGCTATGAAAGCATGTATAATACAGATCGGTCCTCACTATTAAAAGAGTTATGTCACTGAAATAGACATGAACTTACAGAATACATGCATGTTCATTATAATTAATAGCTATTAGTTTACATGAGTCATACTTGTAATTGTTGCATATAATAAAACCATTTTAAGGTCAATATTAATGTGGATTTAAGTACATTTTAATTGAAATACTATTTTCAAATTTTACAATATTTAACCAAAAAATTGCTCTTGAAAATATTTGGAAAAGTAAAAATAGTAAAACTCCCAGCGGGATTCGAACTCATGACTTACAGATTTGTAGTTAGTCCTCTAACCCACTGCACTACACTGTTGGGTGACAATACTGGGGAAAAAACTACTTACATAATTTATTACACTTCATTTAATAGTTTATTTTGATAAATTATTATAATTAAATACTCAAAAATAAAAGCTGGGAAAGAAAGAGAAAGGGAAAAAGAACTAAATAAAAAACTTGAATCACAAACGCAGTTGATTGTTTTACAACCCTCACCTAAAAATCTCAATCAGTACCAAGAATGGAAAAATGAATTAGAAGAGATATATAACAGTAAAACTAAAGGTATCATGTTAAGATCTCATGCAAAATGGTGCGAAGAAGGAGAAAAATCAACAAAATATTTTCTATCCCTTGAGAAAAGAAATTATAAAAATAAGCGTATTAATAGATAAACTTGTAGTAAACAATACAATTCTGACAGATATAAAAGTTATACTAGAAGAAGAAAAAACTTATTATCAGAATTTATATAAATCATCTGAAATAAATGTAACTAAAAATGAATTAACCTTTTTCAATAATTTAAATATTCCTAGAATATCTGAACAAGAGACAAAGAAATGTGAAGGTGAAATTAAGGAATCAGAATGTCTTAAAATTCTATCCGACTTCAAACTTAATAAAACCCCAGGAACCGATGGCTTTCAGGTAGAGTTTTATAAATATTTTTGGAGTGATATCAAAGACTTAGTTCTTGAAAGTATAAATTTCTCCATTAAAAAAAAGTGTATGTCATATGATCAAAGAAAGGGTGTCATCACTCTAGTACCCAAAAAGGATAAAGACAGAACTAATTTAAAAAACTGGAGGCCTATATCCCTTCTAAATTTTGACTATAAATTAGTGGCAAAGGTGTTAGCTAACAGAATCATTGACAGTTTACCAAAATTAATTGATCCTGATCAAACAGGTTATATAAAAGAAAGGTTTATTGGTGAAAATATCAGAACTATTTCAGACCTTATTGCATATACAAATTTGAAAAATATCCCAGGCTTGATTTTACTAGTAGACTTTGAAAAAGCTTTTGATACAGTTGAGTGGTATTACTTAGAAAAAGTTCTTAGTATATTTGGGTTTGGAAATAGTTTTAAGTCATGGGTCAAAATTTTATATACTGATATTTCTAGCTGTATAATTAATGATGGATACACCTCAAATTTTTTCAATTTAAGTAGAGGAGTAAGACAAGGCTGCCCTCTATCACCATACTTATTCGTATTATGTGTAGAAATTTTAGCAATAGCAATAAGACAAAATAAAAACATAAGAGGTATCAAAATAGGTGAAACTGAATTTAAAATCAGTCAACTTGCTGATGATACAACTTGTTTTCTTAGTGATGAAGAGTCAGGTTATGAAGTTCTCAACATTATGCAAAGGTTTTATAAATTATCTGGACTAAAAATAAATTTGAATAAAACAGAAGCAATCTGGATAGGATCAAAAAGAAATTATAAACCAGGCACTCTGCCAGTAAAATGGTCCAGAGGGGAATTTTTCTCCTTTGGTGTTTGGTTCAATAGTGAAAATGAAAATAACGCTGTCGACAAAAATTTAAAAACCAAATTAGAGGATTTAAAAGTAACCCTTAATCTTTGGAAAATGCGTAATCTATCACTTTTAGGGAAAATTTTAATTGTGAAAACATTAGCATTGTCAAAACTTGTATTCCTAGCCTCTGTCATTCCAATACCAGAAAACATAATTAATGTAGTACAAAAAGAAATAAATAAATTTATATGGAATTCGGAGATCCCTAAAATAAAATATACTATTAGCTGTCAAAAGTTAGCTGATGGTGGACTAAAAGCTCCAAATTTTGAAATTCAAGTTAAATCACTTCAAATAAATTGGATCAAAAGATTTTTTAGTGAGAGTGATGCAAAATGGAAAAAATTAATAAATGCTTTTTTTAGTAAAATAGAAATTACTGATCTTCTCTTAACAAGATGTAGCCTGCCAAGTTTTCCAGCAAAGTTACCTACCTTTTATTATAATATAATTACTTCTTGGAAAATATTTAGAAATTGTATGAATGAAATCAGTATAAACCCACCCATTTTTACAGAATGCTTGTGGTTTAACAATTTTATATGCATCGACAATAAATCAATCTTTTTTTCTGAATGGTATAAAAATGGTATAATGTTTTTTAAAGATATTATTAACAATGATGGTTCTTTCTTAACCTTAGATGAGTTTTACGAAAAATTTAAATTTAAACCCTCTTTTCTTCAATACAACAGTCTTCTTTCCTCTATCCCAAATAACTGGAAAAAACATGTCAAAGACAAAACACATCCTCCCCATAGCGAAGGGAATATAATGCACTCCTTGTCTGTTCAAGGAAAACTTATACCATTAAGTGAATTAAAATGTAAAGATGCATATTGGATTTTAATTAACAGTTGTAAGGAAATTACTCTCTGTATTCAAAAATGGTCAGAAATATTTGAAGTAGAAATTCCAGTCTCTGATTATAAAAAGATATTTAATTTACCTTTTCAGTGTTGCACACAAACTAACGCACAATCTCTTCAGCTCAAAATATTACACAGAATCATAGTACACAACAAGTCGCTTTTTAATATGAAATTGATTCCAAGTCCGAACTGTAACACAGACAACTGTAATGAAATTGACACTATACATCATAGATATTTCCAATGTAAAAGCATACAAATTTTCTGGAAAGATCTAATTTATTGGTGGCAACAACATATAGAAAATGTCAATCACTTAACAATGCAAGATGTCATATTTGGTATTTACAAAGTAAAAAATGTTCCACTAAATTATTGTATTTTACTTGGAAAATGCTTTATACATCTAATTCATTCAAAATCTCCTGGCAAACAAATTGAGTTCATTGCTTTTAAAAATTTTCTAAGAAACAAACTTCATGCGAAAGAAAATTATCTTTGTTCGAAGAATCAAATGCACATTTTTTACGAATTATGGCAGCCAATATTAGTTAACTTATAAACTGTAGTCTTTCAGTATTATATGGATTGTCTTGATTGTTTGAAGATTGCTGATCAATGCTTTCTACCATGTTAAAAACTAAGATGCATGTATATTTTAGATCCATGTTAATATTTTAGCTCCATGTCCAAAGTACTCGTATATTGATCTGTTTCCATGCTATTTATCATTTATTCTATTGTGAAACGTTTTGAATTATGTTCTAAAAATATATGTACCATAATTGTTGAGCCAATAAAATATTCACTCACAAAAAAAAAAAAAAAAAAAAAAAAAAAAAAAAAATGTGGATTTAAGTACATTTTAATTGAAATACTATTTTCAAATTTTACAATATTTAACCAAAAAATTGCTCTTGAAAATATTTGGAAAAGTAAAAATAGTAAAACTCCCAGCGGGATTCGAACTCATGACTTACAGATTTGTAGTTAGTCCTCTAACCCACTGCACTACACTGTTGGGTGACAATACTGGGGAAAAAACTACTTACATAATTTATTACACTTCATTTAATAGTTTATTTTGATAAACAATACGTCACAACATGGAAGTGCCCATACCACCTTAATTTTGCGATTGATGCCAGTTGGGTTATACATTGTGTTTTACAATAACACATGCATTATTTTTATTCATATACATTGCATGGTCATCAAAACAACAATGCATTTTACAAAATTGAAAAAATTGTTTCTTACCTACATATTTCAGGAGGAAATGTTTTTAGGTTGTTTGAATTTAGGTTAAGGAATGTTAAATTCCTCAGGTTTGCTGAAAAAGTAATAAATAGAATGTTAAGAAGGAGAATTAATCCTGATAATGTATGTTATGTTGAAATATGAAGAAAAATGAAAAGATTTGTGGATACAGAGACATAAATTTCATTTAGATGTGATAATTAGATCGGTTTTATTGCTGAAGCTAGATAGTAGTTCAAATCCTGGTCTGGTCCTTCATTTTTTTCTAACCCATTAAATTTGGTGCCTTGACCGACAAGTTTACTCCTGCCAAGGAAAAGAACCTGGGATGGTGATATTCAAGGGTGATTAAAGATCTGGAGGAAGGAATGTGACGGTCAGACTATAATTGATTGCCAGTATGTGCCAAAATATAGCTCAGATCGAATAGATTTAGGAGGCCCTGATTTGAATCCTGTCATTGTTTCTCTCTTACATGTACAGGTAACGCGGATCCCGTATTGGCCCGCGTTACATATAAATACTGTGGAATCATCATTGTTCATAGGGGATCAATTTAATGTTTGTGGCTTTTGTGGGTAACCCTTGCCAATGAATTTACATCACCGCAAACCTATACACTATTATTTGTTTATTATTTATTAAAATTAGCCCGATTACACTACCAACGAACCAGAAAAATTTTGGCTACAGACAAACATTGACCCCACGAATAAAAATGATTCCCCAGTATAAGTCTGAACTCGGAAATTATTAGATTTATTAACAAACAGCTGTATAAGATATGTCCACAATTTATACAGGCCCCCTGAACCTCTTGTCAATTAAGTGCTATCTGGCCCCAGTATTTGAAGTGGTCTTACAGTCACATTCCTCTCCACTTAAATCATGTTAAATGCCTTCAAAGATTACCCCAGGCTCTTTCCAGCTAGGGATGGTCACGGCACCAAATTTATTGGGATGAGAGAAATAATGATGGACCAGACCAGATTCAAACCCGAGCTTCCTGAATCTATAGTCAGGTGCTCTACCAACTGAGCTATTTGGGCCCGCTATATAATCAAACCAGTCTGACCATCACACATGTTTAATTCTTGCCACCACATATAATTTGATGTGTTGATATTGTGTCGTTAAAATATTCTGGGGAGAAATAATACCTGGGAAGGGTTATACACCAGTTAAAAAGAAATATAATAATACCACAAAATGTCAGCGTATTCTTAAATAAGACAATGTTGAATAATTTGGACATACTTAGCACTTTTGGAGCCAGAGTTTTCAGCTTGTTGTTGAACAGATGAAGTTTCTCTAACATTGTAAGATATTCAAGGACTTCGGGTAATTCTTCAAATTCATTATTTCCCAGATTTAGGATCTGTAGCTGAAAACAATAAAATCAGTTCTCGTCAGAGGCTAACTGATGTAAATATATACTGTAAGGTGAAAATAAAATCGAAGGTGCTCATACAAATATGTACAAATAATTAATGACCCCCCCCCCGACCCCACAAAAAAATAATCAAATGTTTATTTACAGTACTCACGAATGTAATCAATCTACTTACCTGAAACAAGTGACTAAGCTCCATTGGAAGAGTATTTAGCTTGTTCCCTCGTAATTGAAGATGTAAAACACAATCAAGCTTTCCAATGATCTTTGGCACTTTGTCTAATTTCTTATTGCATAGGTTTAAGGCTTTTGGTTTACCCTTAAGAGCACGAACAAGCATAGTGTCCGCCATTTTGATGCTGTTTTGTTGCTATACAACCTATAGATATATGAACTATGATGATCTCAATAATCAATGCTTACTTTGATAAAACATATCAAATACTTGATTAAAACATGAGTAAGTATTAGTATTTTATAAAGATGTAACCGGATAGTATTATAAATGAAGGCATATTCGAAAATATACCCTATCGCTAGCTTTGTATGTATATTACCATAGTAGCTTGTACATGATTGATTCGAATTAAGGTTCTCGGGTATTCAAAAACCTCTTACCGATTCAGTTCTTCTTAAAATATATTCCACGATAACACTAAATCACTTAAAGTCAATATTATAATAGTTTTTAGCTATTCCTTTTGTCCGGTATAGGTGCATGTTCCAGAATGCTAAGAGGGGGAAATTATATGCCTGGTCACTTTTCCACAGGGGGCCCAAGAAAATTCTATGTCGTACCCAACATATACGAAGATGGGTGGATAAGGCGTGTAAAATGCCCATACACGGTCGGACAAGCTACTGAAAAATCAAGATATAAATAAATCTGATTTTTAAAAACAAAAATCATTTAAAACAATATATTTAACATATCATTGATTTTTAACCTATAAATATGTTCAATACTTGCAATATGTTGACTCAAACAGGTGTATACGTATTAAAACCTGCAAATACTGTCATTTTTTTTAGAACTTCAAGGCATTTTCTTTTATAGAATGGGTCTGTGCTCCATATTTCTCTCATAGTCTAAATAAGGTCTATTGGAAAACAAACGGATTTCAATCAACAAAAACGTGGAGAGATGACCCACTATGCGTTAGAAATATCATTTTGTATAAAGTTGAACGTTTTGAAAAAATAATACAAGTCCGTAAATTCGTGGTCAAAGTCACGCATAACGTTTTAACATCCTACTTGGCTTTGCTGAAATGGCTTAGTGGTTAGGTTACCTGAAATATGCTAACCTTATGTATCTAGGGATTTTATGTTATGGGTTCGATTTCACTTTTTTTTCTCTGATCTTTTGTTAAATATACCAAAAACTAAATATAGTTAGAAATTGTGCTTCTGCAAACTTGTATTATAATGTATTTAAATAGATTTAATTGGGGAAAATGAATTCAAAATTGTATTTCACTACTGAACCGAATGGACATTTGCGCCATCTTATTCCCCCATCTTCTTTGTTAAAAAGTCAATACTCGTCCAATTTCTTTTAAAGGAAAAAAATCTTAATTTAACAGACAGAGGAGGTCTGTAGCACTGAAACAGCTCTGCACAGAAATTTCAGTCACTTAATTCAAACCACGAAATTATCAGACTTGATTTTTACGCATGTTATTCATATACTTGTATGCATAGATATTTATTAATTCATTCATGCATTGTAAAATGTTGCATGATCGTTAAGCAGTAGAATGCTTTCTTTAGTGATTCATTCATGATATGAAGGTAGTAACATCATAGAAAATATACATGCATATAACCGCTTTAGCGGGTTATGTAAATCAGTTTTTTCTGCAACGATCGCTAACTTCATAACCCACATGAATCATCAAAGAAAGCATTTTATTGTTTATATTTACTTCTTTCTTTTAATACGTTAATGAATGGATCGTAAAAAGTAAGTAAAATTTAACTAAATCATTGTTAATGTATACCAGTACGTTAGATTCTGATTCACAGGCACTTGACGTTGTAAATTTTTGTCATAATAAAAATGAATACCCTATACCAATAACTCTGTCGTCTTATTTGGGAAATTGAGTCAGACATTATGATTATTTTGTTGTCCATGGTTTGAAAGTTTCGACTGCTCAATAAACTGGTTAGAACTGGGGCGTGTAGATTTCAGTACTATCACACAACGCAGTTTCCATAGAACTGTGAATTGCAATCATTTTCCCAAAGAGATAGAAGGAATCATACTTAGTGGATGTAAATATATTTATGATATTTTAGAAGTTTAAAAAAATCATTATATTTTATAAATAATGAAGAGGGGTCCCATAATAAAATCTGTTTTATAGGCAGTTTATACAGTCAGTTTTGCAGTTGATCAATATTTACACACCGGAGGAGAAATGCAGGCGTATTTATTTTTCCCCGTTTAACCCACTCTTATATGCTTGTAGTAAAATGGTTAAGTACTATTAACTGTGCATGTAGCTTTAACTACTGTCCAGAGTCAAATGAGTATGCTAGTTTTGGGTTAAACCAAATCCCGAATGTGATATAATTTTTCACAGTTAAATATGAAATACCAAAGACTAAATTAACGAATTTTTTTTATAATTTATTTTTTTTTCGTAATAAAAATATCTAGTAGCTCTGTTAGAATAATTTTGTAAATAAATCATGACAACAAATAGGTTTACAATAAATATTCTGATCCTCTGACTAGTTCTCAGGAATGTACTATTTGACTGGTTCCCTTCAGTCAGACGGCTACCGTCCTTAATCCGTCACGTGGATCGGATGCTGGTGTATCTATAAATACTGCTTCCGCTACAGCTTGTCGGGAAGGGTGGGATGAGGCCAAGAGATGGGAACTCTTCACGAAAACATGTATTCCCGCAGTCCGTTGCGTATAAGGTCTTTACAAACAAACTCATTGTGCTTCATCTTGAAGAGGAGTGCGTTCGATATGGAATGTTCCGATTCGGCTAAGGTGATCATTTCTATGAACTTTGATAGAGACATTAGGCCGCGTATGGCCGGATTGATGTCAAGCCCTGAAAATAACAGATTGAATAAATTATTGTTGGAATTTTTTTTTATCTAGAATGTATCACAATTATGCACATCAAATTAATTTTATACCCAAAAACAACCGCTAGCGCAATCCACTGATGTAAAACATGTTATCTTGGTTTTTATTCAGCTTGTTGGTAAGATTTTATTCCCCAAGCTCAAACTAATCATGAATAGACCAAGAGCCACTGGAAAATCTTTGATAAAATACACGATGGAGTTCAAATTGTATACCTGTGTGGAAGTTAAAGGAGAGAGCCGCCTCCCCCTCCGCCAACACAAATGTATCACAGTCGTGGAAGTAGGCCACCGTCTCACACCTCTGGGACAGTTTGATCTCAAACAGACGAGGACTGAACTTCATGTGGTTCAATGCGTAAGACTCGCTCAGCGACTGCTCATACCCCATTTTATAAAGGTTGAAGCACTTCATGAAAATGTTCCTCATCATCTGTAAAATAGAAAGATATAAACACGCCTTTGTCAACGGTAATAAACTTTAGTTCGATTGGCTATTCTTTACAACTTTTGTATCGAAATTAACGAACAAAAAAACAATGTGCAAAATACTGGGAAGATGATAGCTTCTACATGTACGTCAGAAAATAGATTGCACGTCGCAATTTTATCTTACACTGTCTGTTTTCACCCATGCAAAACTAAGATAAAGCCAATTGCATAATAATATCTTTTCCAAATGAGAATTGACTGTATTGAACATCGCAACGGATGCATCTAATACTAAAAATAGCGCTTTACGATCTGTTAATGCATTGAAACTGACGCAAAAAGCGAGAATCTCGCCAAATCTCAATCGCATGTAAGCGAATGTAAAACGCTTTGAATTCCGAGGGTAGTGCTTAAAGAGTTTTTAGTCGGAATGTAATATCTAAATCGTGTTTTAAATGATTGCAAACAATTTAACTGCTAAATGAAACTTGTACTAAAAAAATTGAACATAAATTACTTATCTATAAAACTTGGTAACAAGTTTCATAGTTTCAGTTTTTCAATATAAAAAAGTCATAAATGCATAACGTTATGGTTTAAGTCAAACGTTGTTGAACATCACTTCCAGGGTATAAAATTAATATCAACATGTCCGCTTCTTTCTAAGTTTGTAGCAAAAGCGTTATCTAAAAATAAATAAAAATCGCTGAATTTTGCTGATCGTAAAGAGATTGAGAACGGGTGATACTTTAAGTGCATGTTTAGTCAAATATTTATCTGTAGTGGTACTAAGATTCTTCACTTAGATATGACACTTGTCAACTATTATAAAAAGACGGGAGCACTGATACTAGTACACAACAAAACAATTAAATAGAAAGACGACCATTTTTTCTGCCTCTTAAAGAAAAGGGTCAAGGCCAAGATCCTAAAAACTAAAATTTGTCAACTAGATTTTAGTTAGAATTTTAAATATCAATGCAAATCAATCATTTTTTTTTTTGAAATGTTACAACACGAAAGAATTAAAGAGACCAGACGAAAACATACATAAACAGCCAGACATACGGACAAAGTGTGAGATCGTGTCTACCTATTACCAACCCGTCTCTGGCTGATCATCGATAATCGACACTTACCGATCGATCGAGAATTGTCCTGAGAGCTTTGACCACGGATGATTCGCACTTTGAAATGGCTAGTGATATAAATCGATGTTTGCTGTTGCCGAAAACCTTCAGACTAAACCCTGGAGAGCAATCATTGTCAGAATGATATGCTCCATAAGCTGATAAATCAAATGTCAAATTATGGACTCTTTTTTCTGGCGTAGGAACATCCCGCGCCTCTGTGCGTTCAATGGCGGCTATAGCACCGTAAGCATTACAAGAGTGCTGCTCTGAGAATTCGTCCAATCCCAGCAATCGCGATGCTTGTCCATTCCTTCCGTCGCACGCTATGACAAGTAATCGCCCTTGAATTCCATCCAGTTCTTTGCATGTCTCTTTGTCAAACTGAAACCACAAGAAAAATCGTACTCATTAACTATATATCTTTTAATATACATTGAATCATCTACGTACTTGCGCGAGGAAGACATTGCGTCAAAATGAAAACATTTTGAAATTTTGACGTCGACGCTAATTCGAACGCCACTAAAACTGTTCAACAGCTGGATGGTCGTTGCCATTTTTAGACTATATCAAACTCCTTAAAAAGAAGAGCTTTGTATAAAGATACATGTATAGTAAAATATTCAAATTTTTACGTTTAAATATCAGAACCTACATGTATAACGTGTCTAAAGTTTTAAAGACTGATGGTTTATTTGTTGCCCTCCTTAAACTACCTCTTGAAAGAAGATGGGTGAATTAGATAGCGCAAATGTCCATTTGGTTCAGTCGTAAAATACATTTTCAAATTTATATATTTCCAAATAAACCTATTTGAAAACATTTTGATAAAAGTTTACAAAAGGGGATTTTTAACTACATCCAGTTTTGGGTATTCTAACAAATGACTAGAAAAAAAAATATTGCCTTAAGTTTTGGTGGTATTAAACCCACAATCTAAAAAGCCTAGTTCTATAAGGTTACCTTAAGTCTGGTACTCTAACCACTGAGCCATTTCAGACACAAAGAATTGTGCAATATACAACATTGGCCACGAATTTATGGACTTGTGTTATTTTTCTAAAATGTTCAATTGTTTGGATACAATATGATATTCTTAATATATAGTGGGTCATCTCCATGATTTTGTTGATTGAAATCGGTTTGTTTTCCATTAGAACTTATTTAGACTATGACAAAAAATATTGAGCATAGCCCCAGTTTATAGAAGAAAAGACATTAAAGTTCTAAAAAATGACACTTTTTGGATGGTTTGATACGCATATGTTAGTTTGAATCAACGGAATTCATATAATAGAAATATTTAAGGGTTACAGATCGATGTTATATGAAATTGTTTTGTTTTGAAGGATTTTTCAAAAAATTATCAGATTAGTTAATCTTTTAATTTTAGAGTATTTTATCCGTACTTATATAGGCAGTTTACACGCTTTACCCACCCATCTTCTTTAAGGACGTTTTGAAGACAGGAAAACTCATGGACTGGACAAAATCCCTCACCAGCTACAGGCCTTACAATTGGTTAAATTCGAGCAATTTAGTATGCAATTGCACTAGATTTCTAGTGTTTACACGAATTTTAGAAAACGTAATTTATACATTTTTTTTACATACATGTACATATCTACGTAAAAGTTTTTATCAGGTTTTTTTTTTCACTTTAAAGCAAGACTGCAGAATTCATGCTTAATTAAACAAATCCTTATATATAAAAAGCTACATCAAACTTGCGTATATATTGGGGAAAACGGCATGTTGTCGGGTCTTTAATTCCAAAACCCATTTTATAGTCAGTAAATGTGTGAGCAGAATTGTTAATGATTGAATTGATCATCGTTATAAAATCAATATTGTGGTCAGATCGGCCCATGATTTGATGTGAACACATGCCTGCGCGATTAGGCGCACACTAAAAGCGCAAAAGCTTTTACCGAGAAAACTAACCTGTGAAAATTCCATTGATTTCATTGTGTAAATCTGTACATTTAGTGTATTAAAATTTATGCTAGTGATTTGGGAATAAAGAGCCTGAAATGTTATGACGAGAGAGCACTCACATGTTACACCATGCAGAAACGAGGTGTAATTTAATTTGCATGACAATTCGTTGCGATGAAAATTAAACAATCGATAAAGAAATGAAACCATATCCTCGCAAGAGCATTCAATGCAAAATTACATCCTTTGAAAAAGATTTGAATTTTATTTTATCCATATATCCAAAATAATTTTCAAATAGAGACTACCTTATATGGATGATTTAAAGGATACATGTACATGTGGCTTTGTATAGGTCGAAATTAAAGACTTTAATGCCATGAGTTCGTAAAAACATATTAATTTCCAATATTTTAGATTTCTTGTGTTTATGTTTTTTAACTGTGAGTGGAACATGGAATGTCCGCTTAATCCCTATTGTCCGGTGGACTTAATCATTCCCCAAATACTGTTCCTTATTATAACAGCTTGTTTTATGTGCCAGACTTCACCGTACCTACAAGTCTGTTTATCATTCAAATCATATCTTCGTATCTTATCGATAAAAAGGTCGGTGTATTATCATTATTATCATCATTCCGACCCGTCTTCTATCAAATTCAATTGTAACGTGAAATCTGTTTCCATTTCAAAGAGATGTCAAACAGTTTGATACACAATGAGCTGCGTTCTTTGAAGGTGAACAGAGGTGAAAGAAGAAAACTGGAGAATTTTCCTCCTCAGCGCCCCCTCCCAAAAAAAACCCGGATTCGTAAAATTCAGTTTCCCTGCGTGCATGATAGTTCCCAATGTGAATACCTGCTTTTTACTTTGAATTTCAAGTATTTTGAAAGTATAAAATATCATAATTAAATGATTAGTTTATAAAGACTGGTGTTCTTCAGATTGATGTATGGTCACTTCATGGTCACTATAGCATATATACATTGTAACACTGTTACATGGTCGCCTGAAAGTGCGAAAATTATGATATTGTAACCGACCCCCCCCCCCCCCCCTCCTCTATATTCCAAACCCTTTATCTCTCCGGGTCCATTAAAATATCGTAATAGAATTATAAACGACACTGGCGAAAATTGTCAAATCATGGTAAGTAACGACCGTATCAATGCGTCAGGGATATTAAACAGGCTTAATTAACGCCTGTTTCTGCCACGTAACCTGGTATAGCTGTCTCTGGGCTAGAGATAGGGACTGTTTCTATTAAAATACTGGTCCAATTATTGTCAAAGCTGTGAGAGAAGGCAGCAGGCTTCAGCTAGTAATTGATTCATTAAGTTAGGACCAGTGAATTTACACCGCGCATACTGGTATAGAATTAGCGCCTTCTAACACACTATTTTTATTTGAAACAAATATTATTATGATTTATGACTATGATATTTTGATATATAATTGTCCAGGATTCATTTGAGTATAATTTTCAAACGAATCGTGACAAAGGGCTATGGAGATATCGTTTTACGACAGCACGCGGCCTCTCTCAAGATCTGTTCAACACCAATCAAAAACAAACATGCATCGTCAAAGAATCAAAGGTCTTTGATAATAAACTCTGTTTCTATCAACAAATGAAGAAAAACGATGCCATAAAATAATTACAAGATTTCTGAGAACCATATCAAAGACAGACATATACATCTTACATGTCGAAGCCATCATTACGCGGGCCGCACATTAAGGAAATCCATCATTACGGCTGCTCGATCAACAAGTAGAATTGCTGGCTTAGTTTGCCCAGTGTGGGAATTGCACCACGTTTCACTCAATGCATTTTGAAGTCTTCCATTTATTTATTATTTGTGTTTTCACTAAAGTGTGTATTGAATGTATTCTTATGTAATTTAAGAAAACTGTTGAAAATAATTACAGAATCTTATTATTATGTCACCCGTTCAAATGTTGGCGAAACATAATGTATTGTAAAGTTTGAAATTAACTTGTTCATTCATTTTCTCTTTGTTTAATAAAACCCAAAGTTTAAAAAGCACTTAATAATTATGTCTACAACTAATAACTTAATCTAGAATAGGCGAGAAAAGAAGGTCTTAATTCAATAAAGATCTAAAAGGAGTGGGCCTTGTAATTGTGGATTTACTTAATCTTATAGTACAACCGATAAGATTAAGAAGCGATTACCATACACTATGAATTGTATATAACGATTGAATATATTTACATCTAACAGCACCAGTTTCGTAGTTAATTGGGTATAAGCACAGAATATAACGTGTAAGCATTAACAGTGCATGAAGTGCACAGCCCTCTCTTAATAACCTAAACTCTCTCTCTCTCTCTCTCTCTCTCTCTCTCTCTCTCTCTCTCTCTCTCTCTCTGATTTATTTAAGGACACAATTTTATGACCTTTTAAAGAGGCGATAAAAACTACAGGTTAAAATCTACAATTCAAAGAGCTTTTGTCCGAGTTAGAGATTACTGACTATACAGAGGAAAGGTTTTACGAGATTGCAGCAACCAAAAAGTTACCTTACTGCCGAATCGCAGTGTGACGTTGTTGTCAGGTGTCGTCAGCCTGACCAGAATAAACTCCACAAACACACCAACTTTTGTTGTAAAGTTGTTATCATGGCGACAACCCTCGATGTTGTCAAAATCTATTCCCGATTCTCTAAGAAATTCCACACTTTGTCGATCAAATGTCAATTGATATTGTCCATTCAGAATGCTCTTCCTGTCCTTTTCCTCAAAGATTACGATCTTGCCGGCCCTGCCCGATCTGAGGGCCAGGAAAGCCGCTAGCAGCCCAACAGGCCCCCCTCCCACTACCACCACCGTCACCTGACGAAGGGAGCGTTTGACTCGGTCATAGAACGTCCTCCACCCCGTAAACAAGGCTAGAAACAACAGGGTGATCAGCATATTCTGCTGAAGTTGGTAATCGTGTACAGACTCCATGGTCGAATTACAAGTCATCCCTTCCTTCTACAGGCCGTAATGCATCTCCTCGACTCTGTGGTGAGTGATGAGCGCCGTAAGAGGATCAGGTAATAACACCATATTGCTTTTAATTATGCACGTTAATGCCATCCTGATAATTACGGTCTTATATACATGTATGTGATGTAATTATTGTAGAGCCACGTTGAAAGTTAATACACTACTTTTGAAAAATGGATAGGTAAAGTCCGCATCGATAGCACTCGTTTACTATGACATCTGCTCCAAAAGGACTCGGATGGACTTCTATCCCGAGGACTACCTGTTTGGTACGGAGCCCCTCTCTGGATTCCCTCTAGTGAACAGTATCGCCTCGCTATCTGGGGGACTCATCTTCCATATCCGCGCATGGTCTCACTCGATTCCTAAACACTTAAACAGCTCCGATCCTTTAACACTTCGCGTGCGACTGGGTTTTAACTAAATTGAAATATTGAGGGCTTGTTTGTGTTTATCACCCTTTAATCTGTATACCACCGGTATATGCTTAGTGAAATAGCGATAGGAGAGAGTGATCCACCAGTGCTGTTTGACGGACAATTATTCCATCAGTTATGGCACAATGCGTGTGCCCAGTCTCACTCTTTCCCGGAGAGATAACGCAGTTCTCAATGCTCATTATATTTTTACACCAGGTTGTTTTTTGACGTCACTGACAATTTTCTTCCTTAGATATCACAGATGATACTTCATGTTTTGTTGACACACATTTCATGTTGACAGTCAATTGGGATGACGTGCGACAAATCCATGCACGTACGGCAACCGTGCAGTGTCACTTTTAAATTATTTAAGATTTAATTAACGAATAACAGACCGGCCAATTAACAGATCAAAGAAGAACACAAATAATGATTGGAAGTTATTCTTCTCCATCCGTTCTTCTCCATTCTTAATAACATTAATTTACAGTTTGACTCTTTTGTCAAATGCAGACGTGATCAATTTTACTTATGACCCCCCCCCCCCCCCCAATAAAAAGGAAAAGAAAATTATCAAAATAACTTAAGTACACGACTATACATATATAGTCAAGTACTTAATCTAATTTGATAAAATCAAATTCAGTGAACGACAATATGCATGAGTTATTAAAAGCGATGTTTCAAGTAATGAGTGTATCAAAATAGACAAAAATGTTCATCATATATTAGGTGTGTCATTTTGTTCCTCAGGCTCATTCTCCTTTGCTCAAAAGCAGCTTTATCAAAAAGCCTTAAAATCATTTTTCAAACTCAAAAAGGACTTAATTTCTATGAATCCAGACATCAAAACCACAATTCATATTTTTGATCATACTATTAAACCTATTTTAATGTACGGAGCAGAAATTTGGGGGTATTTTAATCCATTTGCTAAAAAAATTCATTTTGGTTGTACAAAGGACAAAATTTATTCCAGCACACTTTGCGACAAATTGCATCTTAAGTTTTGCAAATCGATACTTGGTGTACATAAATCTGCAACAAACTTTGCTGTTCTATCTGAATTGGGAAGATTTCCCTTACATTTTGATATCATAAGATCTATGTTAAGTTATTGGTACAGACTTGAGAATCAAAGTCAATCATTTCCACTTTTGTATAATGCTTATTGTGAATCAAAACAGTTGTTTCAACAAAATACTCCCTCCTGGTATGGCTCAATTCATGTTTTAACAAACAGCATTGATGGCACAAACAATTTACTGTCGGTAACAAAACAAAAATTCAAAAGAGCACTTAGAGACTATCTATTTAAATATTTTATTAAAGAATGGAATTCTAAATTCACTATACACGCTGACAAAAAACTAAGTTGCTACAGCACTTTTAAGCAAAATTTTGGCCAAGAGAACTACCTAAGATTACTTAAAAATTTTGAGCAGAGGAGAAATTTAACTCGTTTTCGCATTTCCGCTCATAGACTTACATGTAATATTGAAAGAGGACGATATCAAGACATTCCACGACAAGAAAGATACTGTAATAGATGTAATGTCAAATCAGTGGATGATGAAAAACATTTTTTATTCTCATGTAATCATAATAAGGCATTAAGAGATACTCTGTACAAATTAGCTAATGACTCTTGTAAAAATTTTCAATATATGGACAATAACCAAAAATTTTACTGGCTTATGACAACTGAAGATCTACAAGTACTTGTACAACTCAGTGAAATGATTCTTAAAGGTGGAATATAATGGTTATAATTATATGTACAGATTTATTAGGCAGTGTATTTACTTTGGTTGGGGGGGGGGGGGGTTATGTATAAGCATACTGGCTTGAAAACTTTTGAGTACAAGTAGACCAGTCTAATCGACTGTGCAGGCACCGTCCCTTGGTACTCTCTGTTTTCAGGCCACTTTGTTTCTGTATAGCTGTTGTATTCACTGATGTGTAAATCCTATACATATATTTCATTGTATTAATGAAACATTTTGCATATTGTTGCCTGGACATTGTGAGCAGTATTTCATTCATTATTTGTTATAATCATGATATTATTATTATTTTTTTTTTTTTAAGAATGTATATGCCCCCTGAGGGCCCTTGATTGGTGAATAAATAAATATAAATATATCTCTGCATTACAGAGGACGGATATAAAGCACCTGCTTCCACAAGAAACAATTGTATTTTTCCCTGGTATCCCTGCTACCTCTTCTTGACTTTTGAGCTGGAATTCGGTCATTTTGTAAAGACATAAGCAGCTTATGTGATAAGTAGCTATATAAGCAAACTGAAAGGGACTCCCTTAATGAAATTAAACCTTTCTTGGTGTTTATATAAACGACTCATCCAAAATGATTATAAGAATTCTATGAAAAAAATTGATTGCTCTAATTGGAAACTGGTAGATGGTACATCTTTCGGTGTTATGAGGTTCTTTTGTCTTGTAATCATCATACTATATTATAGAAACTTAGAACCCCAGTAGACGTCCTTGTTACAATGGTCCTCGTATATTTACTGGTTTTCCGATATGTATAAACAGGCTACTTACTAGTACATCTAGACTTTAGATTATCATAGAAAAGAAACCCCTCGTAGATGAGAGCAGAATCAACGAACAATTTGTAGATAGAGTTTCAGGAGATGTCAAAAACCCGATAATGATAGTCTTCCTTTGTACTGGTAGTGCCTCCAATATTGCTTTATTAAACCGATATAACAGACAAAAACCGATAAAAAAATTGTCTACCAACCAAACAGGATTTCCCAGGATTTATTGGGGATAACGAGAGCGTTCACAAATCGTCACTTGAAAGGACCAAGGTCCATTAGGTATAGGGGGACCCGGCTCCAGGGATCCTAGGGACAGCGTGGTGATATACGGCGGGTTGGGAAAGCTCAGAATTGACGGACTGTAAAATACAACGATCATAAAGACACCTTGTTGAACACGATCAATGCGAGGGAACCACCATTCAGAATAGATAAAACGCAGAGTATTCTTCCGTTTTCTATTTCTTTCCGGTGATATCGGTAACGGTTTATGGTAATCCAAACCCTAGATTGATTCTGTCACAGCAATTGATGAAGGTGTTAATTAATCAACAATTATAAGTTAGAGTCCATGGACGTCCGTATTAATAAAACTTCCTTAGAATAATGCGAAATTTAGTACGTACTCCCTTGTCAATTGACTGCCATGCATGTCATCTCTCTCTCTCTCTCTCTCTCTCTCTCTCTCTCTCTCTCTCTCTCTCTCTCAGAATGTGTTGAACAGATATATATGCAGACATGGATTCTTCCTTATCCCTTATTCTTTCAATTTTCACCAAAATAGTTTTAGAAAACTAATTGTCTGCAGACTTAGTGAAATTGGCAAATAGACGACAATTTAAGGGCAAATTTGCTTCGGTAAAATCAATCCCGCTAATGTAGTATTCTCCACAATTACCGGTTTGATAAAAAAAAATCCAGTTGATGAGAGCACATTGATCAAATGCACTAAAGATTTCCATACGACCAGGAGATTTCTCCTAATCAACGTTTTCAATATGGTTACTTTAATCAAAATTTGTGATAAAAGCTAATTATTTACCACTTCATTTCTTAAAATCTCGGAACATCCACACATTGTGGGAGAGATAAAAAAGCAAGATCCCTAAATTATTTTGACTCGGGATCAATAGCAAAAGATGAATTTGCTGCAGTGATTATGAAAAATAAATATCTAACTGTCACATTGTACAGAATTGAATATACCTGAATATAATGATCTATAAAAAGCCACGTAATTCATTGAAGATTATATTTCAACCGCGATCTTTTTTTTTTCTTAATTGAAATTATACATTTTCGTGACCAGCACGAAGTAAGAGCGATAACTCGAGGCTAGATGCACATTTCTGCATGCTGCACGAATAATTCTCGATAAATTTTTAATGATAGTTGTTTTAATTTGCTATTTGCAATTATATTATCAAAAAATGTTTCTATATAAAGTAAACTAAGAAAAATTAAAAACCAAAATAAAGGTCGTTTGACAAAAGCTCTGCGGTCCGAAAACTGTACTCTAAGCGGGAAGTTCCCAACAGTATCACCAAAATGCCAAGTATAAAACGTTAAATTGTAGTCGTGTGTAACTGTTCAAAATGACAGTTACTTAGTTACTTAATAGCCAGTATATTCTGTAGAGTACGATAATCACCAGATTATAAACAAACCAAAGTATTCCTGTACAATGTGACAGGTTATAACCAAATTATCCAGTACAATGTGACAGTTAGGTTATAACCAAGCTATCCTATACAATGTGACAGTTAGGTTATAACCAAGTTATCCTGTACAATATGACAGTTAGGTTATAACTAACCTATCGTGTCCAATGTGACAGTAAGGTTATAACCAAGCCATCCTGTACAATGTGACAGGTTATAATCCAGTTATCTTGTACAATGTAACAGTTAGGTTATAACCAAGCTATCATGTACATTGTGACAATTAGGTTATAACCAAGTTATCCTGTACAATGTGACAGTTAGGTTATAACCAAGTTATCCTGTACAATATGAAAGTTAGGTTATAACCCAGCTATCCTGTACAATGTGACAGGTTATAATCCAGTTATTTAGTACAATGTGATACTAAGGTTATAACCAAGTTATCTTGTACAATGTGATACTAAGGTTATTACCAAGCTATCTTGAACAATGTGACAGTTAGGTTATAACCAAGTTATTCAGTACAACGTGACAGCTAGGTTATAACCAAGCTATCCTGTACATTGTGACAGTTAGGTTATAACTCAGCTATCTGGTACAATGTGTCAGTTATGTTATAACCAAGCTATTCTGTACAATGTAACAGTTAGGTTATAATCAAGTTATCCTGTACATTGTGACAGTTAGGTTATAACTAAGTCATCCGGTAAAATGTGTCAGTTATGTTAAAACCTAGCCATCCTGTACAACGTGACAGGTTATAATCCAGTTATTTTGTACAATGTGATACTAAGGTTATAACCAAGCTATCTTGTACATTGTGATACTAAGGTTATAACAAAGCTATCTTGTACAATGTGATACTAAGGTTATAACCAAGCTATCATGTACAATGTGACCTTTAGGTTATAACCAAGCTATTCTGTATAATGTTAAAGTAAGGTTATAACCAAGTTATCCGGTACAATGTGACAGTAAAGTTACAACCAAGCTATCCTGTACAATGTGACAGTTAGGTTATAACCAAGCTATTCTGTAAAATGTGACAGTTAGGTTATAACCCAGCTATTCTGTACAATGTGACAGTTAGGTTATAACCCAACTATCCTGTACAAAGTGACAGTTAGGTTATTACTCAGCTATCTTGTACAATGTGACAGTTAGGTTATAACCCAGCTATCCTGTACAATGTGACAGGTAGGTTATAACCCAGCTATCCTGTACAATGTGACAGTTAGGTTACAACCCAACTATCCTGTACAATGTGACAGTTAGGTTATAACTCAACTATCCTGTACAATGTGACAGTTAGGTTATAACCCAACTATCCTGTACAATGTGACAGTTAGGTTATAACCAAGTTATCATGTACAATGTGTCACACAGATTATATTATAACCAAGTCATACTGTACAATGTGACAATTAGATTATGCTACATGTACGTCAAAGAAAGTGAAGATGTCAGATGGTTGACAGGTTAAACTTGACATGTGTAGCTTTTTGTACAGTGTGATAGAAGAGTCCTATAGTAGATAATCAATGTCAAGCCTTTTGAAAAGAATCCAATCTTGCAGAGAAACCAATCATCATCACTCTCCTATATTCGTAGAAACTGTAATTTTGTTTTTCATCAAATCCAATAACGACCAATGGTATTAATACATGTAAAGCCGTCAGGTGATGTTACGTTACGAATAGCTATGTGTACAGCCCTTTGTTACAATTAACGATTTCTGTAATTAAAGTGCAAAGCTTTTATGAAAAGTTATTTGCATTTGCAAATGAATCGAACCCTGCAATAAGTTAAACAGAAAAACTTTGTATTTTGAATTCTCTAAGACGGAAAAAACTTTTGCATGCCTGCAGTGCGAAGCCAACCAGGAAATGGACCGACGTTCGAGGGGACACAATGTGGCTTTAGAACATCGATTGAAATAAAAGAATCCCAACAGCCTCAGCGAGGAGAAGCTTTTAAAATTACAGATTTAGCGAATTAATGGTATCTTTTATCAGTAAATTCAAAACAGCAAAGAGCGGTCGGTTTGATGGCTTCGCGAGATTAATGAAGAAGTGCAAACTGATAAATTTTGAAACTGAAAAGAGTAAGTTATTGGGCAATTTTCAGTAAATTACTTTTAATTGATAAATAAAATGGATGTTGCCAGCAGGCATGGGCTTCACTGTATAAAACCGATTGTCTCATGGGGAAAACCAATTACAAGCTTCTTTGAATCCAAGTATTTGCACAGTTTCCAATTGTCTTGCTAAGTGTGGATCAAAGTGTACAGCGCATTATTGGTCCTTTTAGATGAAAACTATTGTAAAATTTTTACAACATGTGCAGCGTATGAAGACGAGTTCGCAACAAATGAGCGAAAAAAACATTTCACTTGATGATTTCAATGACCAGATATGTCTTCCTGTTGTGGCGATTGATCAAGGAATAGAGCAGCATCTTTCGTGTAACATTACACGTGTTAAGAGTTCGTAAACGAGCATGATGATTAATGTCCGTCCATAGCTGCCTGTTTAAGGGAAATGAAAGGTATCCTTAAGGAGGATTGACTGTTTATTAGAAACCAGATCTCTCGATCATAGAAATATGCTACCTGGGGTATTTTCTTTCAATACTAGTCATAATAACATAGTCACGTGACAGTATAGGGCAGTAAAAAAATAATTAATTAGTGAATGTAGCATCTCTGGTATACGGTTGTAGAAGCTCTTTATTTTTTGCTTTCAGTGCATCTTTTATTTATAAACCAGCGCAGCAAGAGACCGAGTTTAGGATTTAAACTTCTATCTTGCACTTTTATAAATTAGATTACGGAATACTAGACGTTTTGTAATTCATGTATGCTTTCATCTTATTTTCTTACGTGTTCCTCAATATCATTTTTTTTTCATCATCGAATGGATTCAAATATACCGGTATACGCATTGAAAATGCTAGCATGTTTCCTAGACATAATAAGATGTGCACCGTTTAAATTAGGCTCTATGCAAAGTCATACAAGAAAAAAAATATACAGTAACTTTTTAAGAAAACGGATAAATTAATAAGAAAAAAGATAAATATAACAAATAAAACAGAGTTTAGTCATGACTTGCTACATATGTGTCAGTCTGTGTATGCTTTGTTGAAAGCTTAAAATGCCATCCCCTCTTCAAAAATATGAAATAAAATAAAGAAAAACAAATAAATAAATGACATATAAACACATTTTAAAAAATCAAACAAAAAATCGATTGTAAGGTTCATTAAGACGTCTAGAATTTCTTTCAAATAGACGTGTTAAACTTGTAAGGTAGATACGTGGTTTTTTTTTAAATAAATTATTTCCGAGAGAGATAACAATTTAACAAAAGAACTTACTTCATGCACCGTGTTCAAAATCCTTTCAGATAGTTGTTTTACTTTATGATGATTGAGAATATCTGTTATCATGTTAAAGAACAAATAATACAACCTCTGCAAAATTTCGAAATACTGCGATATCAGGCGGTTAATTTATTTCTTGGTCTTCTTTGATAAAATCTTTAAAAATGATTTTATTGGTGCTCTCTCTCTCTCTCTCTCTCTCTCTCTCTCTCTCTCTCTCTCTCTCTCTCTCTCTCTCTCATACTTTTAAACTGGAATGCGGTGGTATCCAGTTATTGTTTTGACTGTGTCGAATATTTTCGCTGCCAATACAGAATTTATTATTCTCTGGTGGATATGGGATCTCAATCCGAGCATAGACAATTGTTTTTCCGGAGTGATCGACTATTATCGTTCCTCAAATTGTATAAGAGTAAATTAACTTACACTAATGCGACGCATATTTGCTGATAGTTTTTAATATGGCTTATATGGTGTCCTTATCGCGGAGAACTAAATCTTTAAAAAAGTGCCCGTTTTTGGATGGATTGTAGGATTCTAAATATCTAGTCAATGAACGCTAAGTACGCCCACAATATATAGGATGCTACATCTAGCTAGTTTTGTCACTGAAATGGGCGGTTGATGATTCCTTTAAATCAAAGTGGGCAAGTTCAGGACTGACGATAAAATGGTGTATATTGTATATTATTTAATTTGTCACTGTTTTGAACTACAAGTCACGCAGAAAAGAAACCGTTTTTAGTATTGATCAGTTTGGAAATGTTTGTCTTGTTAAAAGGAGATAAATAAGAATTGTCATTCAACAATGCCAGACCATTTCAATTCTTCTTTATGGAAATGAAGCGGCTCGTCCAGCATGGGTCGTCTCCTTCTTAGATTTCTCTGATGCGAATAAACCCTGTCAACCCTGTCAAATTAACTGTGTTCAAAGAGTGTTTATTTCACAAATATTGCTTCGTCTCGGTTTGAAACGCAAGTGAGATATTGACCGAGATGCCCATTTTCGCTCATAGTAAAAATCGACATTTTATTATCTATGGCAAATTCATAAAGAATTAAAATCCCATATAGGCTGTTTAACCCCATTGTGTGATACTGACATGAGTGTGTTATCATTATCCTATAGGGGTGCACGTTCATAACAGGAACAAGTGCCCGTGATTAAAATATTAATACACATGTTTGATTTTCTACTGATGGTCAACAGAAATTAGAACACACACTGAATACATGCAATTCTTTATATAAAGGTATCATTTCTTTAAATTAAGTGCAATTCTATATATAAGATATAAAATGATCGTTGCTTTAAATTTAGGAAAAAAGCCCATAAAATTTGTGACGAGAAATACAAATCAGGAGACTTTAAAGTGAATTTTTAACTTCCTTTATTATAGATGAGGATAATAGTAAAACCAAAGAATCTTTTATTTTACAGTCGTTTGCTTAATTTTTTGTCGTTCGGTAACGATTTTTTAATTGAGTACAATCTTTTTAAACAAAATATTCAAAAGGTTCAATACGGTATGAATTGAATTTCAATATAACTCACTAATTATGTTATGTATACTACGATTAACATCCTTTGAAGTTTGCCAATTGCTGTTTTCTATAATATCCTTTTGAACAACTAATGAATGCAATATTCATTATTTTTCCATCAGATATTTAACGAGCAGTATAATCTAGGTATTCATTTGGTATAATAATGGGGTTACTCATAAATCTAAGTTAGTTATAACGACTGGTGTGTAACAAAACGTTTTACAGAGTATAACGTGTAATACCTTACTAGTAGGTATTGGTTAACAGTACGAATCAAGTCAAACAGTGTGAACATCAATGTCAACATTGTGGTAAACAAGTCCCAATGATATCTTTACAACATGTATGCCCATTGGTATCCCGGGTTGTGGTTTTATACAGGTAGATTGTCTTACCTTGCAGGAGAACTTGGTGACCGTGTTCTTGTTACAGCGTCGCAATGTTGTCAGCATATATTCCAAGTAAATCCCCACCCTGGTGTAGAAACACTTGTTGTCCCAGCATCCTTCTAAATTGTCAAAATCCACCCCTGCTTTGCGAAGGAACGAGACACTTCTCCGGTCGATTGCTATTTGGTAGTCCTTTTTCAGATTTGCGATCTTGTCGATCGTTTCGTAGATGGTCAGTTTTGACACCCGTCTAGTTTTCAGGGCCAGGAGGGCTGCTGTAAGCCCAATGGGTCCCGCCCCAAGGACCACCACAGACACACGCGCCCTTTCGTGGCGTACCCTGTCGTAGAAGGTTTTGACGGAAGCGAAGAGGATGACGACAACCGCCGTCATGATGACGTTGGGTTGGATCTGTGGGAAATAGGACGGAAGTTCCGTCTCGTTACAATCCATCCCGGAGGATCCAGGAAAGTACGGGTCAGTTAGTCCAATGGGAAATCTGGGATCATCACATAGTTTGAACGATATGCGAGTTTGTCATAAACCGTGCATAAGTACAACCGTACGTTATTATATACAGGTAGTATGTCAACAACCGTTCATTTAGCATACACAGGTATTTTGTCAGCCACCCTTCCGCTAGCCGTTGTTTTGCGGTTTTGAGCTGTGACTGTCCAAGAGCCGTGAGATCAATGAGTAAGGGACCGCCACTGACATGGACCAGCCATAACTCACGGCAGAGAGAGCATCGATCCCAGCCTGGCTCTTTTGAGTACTCCCTTCTTTAGTAATCTGTAAAGGTAATGAAAATATTATTGATATTGACTGCTGATCTCCCGGTCTGCTACACCTGTAGCACAGTCTTATAGCGCTACCTGATACCTGAGGATCAGAAGCCAGGTGGTAATTATCGAGCTGCTTACACTGTATAATTATACATGTACTTACTGTACATGTAATAGACAGAGGTTTACGTTTACTCTAACAAGCATTAAAACAATTAAAACAAAAACAAAATAATACAAAAATCAAATAGAGTGTGACAAAGATTGAGGGTATATATATACACACCTCCCTGATATCATTCTTACCTCAGATAAACCTAACAGTACAGTAGGGTTCTGACTTAGATTTTAAATGTAAATCAAATAATGACATAATTTACTACAGAAGCTATTCAAGGAATTGTTTCAATCTAAATACTGCTAATTGACCACATACTCAGCTTATTGTCGTTGAGCTGTACCACTCATCACAGTAACATACTACATGTACATCTATTGTAGAACAACTGTATTGTATTTATGTTTCGTTTAATATCTGAAAACACACACAAACATTTTACATCCCTCTACCCCCCCCCCCCCTTTTTATTTTCCGCAGTTGATCGTGAATATGATTTAAATGATTACATAATTCGAAATTACCTTCGTGTTGTAAAACTTTCATTCCATGATAACAACACTGACGAAATTGGGCTGTAGAGGAGGTCATAAACTGTATGTATCCGATATACTGAGCTCGGGCTATTCGTGAAATCCATATCAAATATCTATGTGTAACACTGCTTATTGTGGGCCGCATATCATCACAGCATAATTCACATAGCGCTGAATAAAATGTCATAGAGCAAGTTCGTAACGGATGATGTATAAACTACAATGGTGCCCGAAGCCCCCAAACTAGCATATAATAAATGCATTTTGTATCGTGATGTATGCACTTGGGCATAGCCATAAGGAGAAAGAAACCACTATTGCATGAGTTATATACCTTTTTAAAAGAAAATTAAAGAATTTTAGTTCTTATTGATAGCCAATTTGGAGTTTGATGACAGTTTAACACCAAAAGCTTCATTATAAATCTAAATCCCTCTTCGACAAAATGAACTCATTTTCAAAAGACGTTGCAAACCGTTTTCAAACAAGCGAATAGAAGATACTTAAATTAAAAGCTCTATTGACGACCACACTTCTGACATTTTCTCTGAAAAAGAACAAAATTTAGGGGCTGAAAGTTGAAATAAAATCCATACCTATTATATCACTTGTCAGTCCCTAATCCCAGGTTTTTGGGATTCCTTCGCCGTAATGCGCATAATCTAGAGATATAAGGAAAGTCCCTCCCGCTATCTCAAACAGGGATAAGACATCAATTTATTGCTTCGTTAACCTTTCCAGTGATAGCAGAAAGTAGATTTTCTATTGTTAAGAGCATGTCTGTCAAGCAGGCTGCTGATAAAACAAAACAGAATTGCTAGCTTTCTATGTAGCTTTCACAATATGCAGGTGCGTGCTTTGTTTAGAATCTAGGGATGTTTATTTTTCTTCGATGAGCTTGATAAGCGGTTTACTCGGATCCGAAATTCTGAAGTTTCTAACAGTATTAGTCCCCTGTCTAGTGCTATAAGTAGACACACGGAGACAACAGGAGATTCGCCGATACAATACGTTATTTTTTCTTCTTCTCAGAAATCAATAACACCTTGATATAATGCATAAACATATCGATTTAAGTCTGATTGAATGATCGCTGAAGTTCGTAAGCTTTATTAAAATTTTGTCATAACAAACTCAAAAAAGAAATCAATCATTAAATGATATTTGGAGAGAGAGAGAGAGAGAGAGAGAGAGAGAGAGAGAGAGGGAGAGAGAGATGTATCCATACCTTGGGTGTTGTCTTATATTAAGGTTATGTCTCGTGGAGGGTCACACAGACTTATATAATTCCTGTAATAAAGTCAAGCCTCGCCGACAATGAGGTAGGGTTGTATGTGGATAGAATTTCTTTATCACATTAGTTACATTCGGGTACACAGTTTTACTCAGATTTCATGTTTCCATTGTATACAGATCTAAAAGAAGCATATTATCCTTCACACATACAGGAAATACAAGTAGTTATACACTAAAATAGAGGGCATTGTTATAGACAGATGTTGGGTCCATTTTGACTCTTTTGATATTTTAAATACAATATATATGCAGACACTTCAAAATCGAATATGCTCGAGCCTGTATGGTTAATCTAAGTGATAGTTATTTTTAAAAAAAAATAGATAAAATTTGAAAATCTTGTGATGCACTCCCAAAATCAAGATTGTATTAGAAAACAAGTGAATGGAAACTCCCATGGAATTTTCCAAGAATAATTTGGGTGGAATTGAAGAATCTTTGCGGCCTTTTATTACCGAGCTAACTCATCTTTGTATATCGGACGATCGTGTACCGTAACAAGTGAATGGACGCTTGAGATTTCTTCCGCAGCGGAAACTTGAACTCTAGTAGAGACGTACATAGATACTACATGTATAAACGAACATGTATTGTGAATGGTGGAGAAATGTAAATATTTGCTGTGTTCTCGTGAATTACTAAAACATGGTCTGTCAGATTTTTAGTCATTCGAAATCACAACAACATTAGTTATGTCGGAGATAATGAAATTATGGTGAAGTAGTATTTTTTGTTGCAATAATATTGTACAAAAGAATTTTATTTGAATATAGGAAGACACACAAGGATGGTCATGAAGGGATTCCCCACCCCCTGGAATATTATGCATGTAGGGAGAAAATATTGAAAACGTGAATTATTACTACCTATCAATATAGCCATATTAATTCTTGTCTTAGCACTATTTTTTAAAGTTAAGAATTGTTTAATTTCGAGAATTCAGTATATCTCTTATCAACAATTTTACGACTATCCGCTCCCCGCCGGATCCTCTTCTGTGTGCCTTGTCTAAACTTTTGAACATTTCTCTGAATTATTGGTTTACAAAAGATGAACATATAGCAAAAACCATGACCGTATAAATAAAACATTTACAATATACTGTGTATACTGTTTACGTATTTAAAACATTAATGGCTACGTAAACAGTACGGCCGACTTTTCTTACTTGTAAGTGCACTTGAGCCTTGGGTTAGACAATGCGCCCATTTTTCGGGCATCCTACCGCATTGTTTCAACCACAAATTACGGCAAGCCGTTTTTACTATTTATCAAGAAAATAGGTGATTCTCAAATACATGTATAATACTTTTCAAAGAGATATCTAAAAAGATAATAAAAGTGACATTTCTTTGATTTTGATAGATATCTCTTTAATTCAAAGTGATATGTTTTGATACTTGTATCTCTTACGAGAAAGAACAAGAAGAGATATATATTCTTAAAATGGTGATATTACAAAAACCAGCACTGAATTTCGGAGCATTTACGAGTTTTTGCGTCGTCTTTATAAGGATTACCGGGAATAAAATGTATCAATGGCAATGAATACTCGGCATATTCCCTTAATGGGAAATTGATAATTCGCATCTCAGAAATTTAGTTCGACATCGATTGTCGGCATTTTGATCTGAACAAGGTCTAGCCCTTCCATTAGGGGCATCAATATAAGTATGTGATTACAAATTTTATGATTACCCCCGTCCTTGTTATAATCGGATGCCAGAAGTGGAGCTTCGGGTCGCGGAAATTATATTGAAGTAATCTGTGGTGCTGTGATTTCTAATTTATCAGACACCTGCCTAAATTATCAGACACTTTAACTGATGTCATGAATTTTTGTCCATGTAGGGCACTGATTGCGGCAATCCCCTCGTACCTAGCCCGTAGTCTCAATGCAATCTAAGAGCAGAGTGGGCCATTGTTTAGGACTCGATTATTGTGTAGAGTAACAGTTCATATCAATTCGATTGATGACGTTGATACAATTCATGCTGTTCAGACCAATCCTACCGTTTTGCATGAAACTGCGCCACTGAATTCCTGCACGAGGGATTATATTTTTTGAAAAGTCCCCACATCAGTGTTGTATGTGGAAACTGGGCTAACTGCATATATCAAAGATATATTTAGTATTAACAGAGAGGACGGCGCTATATTTAAAAGCGATCAATGTACAATGTACTATATAAATTATGCATGTCCCTAGAGGGTCATTGATGGGGGAATATAAACAGTATAGATTTATACAAAAATCATTAAAATGATTAATAGACATATTTGTTCAAACTTTAGTTGGAAGCAAATTAGCTGTTAATAAGCAAATTAACGTTATCAATCACTTATCCGTTCCATAAACTTATAACGTTATACTTATGGTTTAAAAAAATTATTTTCATTTCACAATTTTGAAAATAAGACAGGCCACCAAGGAAAATAAAATATATATTACTATAAAATATAATTATAAATTTGGCAAAAAATTAACGTTAGAGAACACAAGGACAACTTTTTATTTAAAAGAATATCAAGTATTAAGTTGTTCGGAAACATGCTGGTTTACCGACTTGCTTTAATTTTAGCGTCATTGGTATTCTTCCTGTACGATTTCACATGTGATTTTTTTTGGTTTGTATAACTTAATTGAGCACATCATTTTTCAGTCCTCTTTGACCATTTCATGCGCCACCCCTTGATACGCTCTATACTACCACACTTTTATACTGTGGATTACAAGCTAAAAGGATGCAAAATCCAAGCAAATACTGCAATTCTCAGAATTTCAAATTCGAAATCGAATGTATTACGTAGGTGTCATGTGTCCCCTTATCCATAAACATTAGAATAAAGATAACGTTATCTTTTACCCGTTGAGCTAAGGATGGTTCATGAAATGGTCAAACAGGACGTTTTAACGATATAACAATAAACTGACAGATGGCGATTCTATTTTTATAAAGTTTAAACATCCTGTGATGTGTATACTCTGTCCCAAGATATCGATTCATATTTTGTTTAATTACTCGATGTTTATAAATAACCCAGGGTTCAAACGATGTTAATTCAAAAGTATAAAAAAATTCCAAGATATATCTCAGTTTAAATGCCCCTGTTAGCTTATCAGATTTCAATACAAGGCTAAAAAATGCAGCAAGCCTGGATGATAACGTTTAAAAATTGCACAAGGTATTTCGAGTGACTTCCGAATGGAGAAAAGATGTAAAGATTCCCCATTATAAATCCCTGTAAGAAATCCATTTCCAATCCTGTGATTTTTTTCGAGTGAAAAATGATAATGTTTCAATGAAGATGTTTTGGAAATTTTCCCTTTCATCAATTTTAATTGCACTTCTTTCACAGGTATGTATATTTTTATTTAACCGACCAAATGTGCTGCATGAGTGTCTTGGGACAGACTATAGACATTTTACCAAGCTCTGCTGGAAAGACCCCAGAGGTTGGAAATGACACCAGCTGTTGTTAATATTGGAAAATTGTATGATGAAAAATGTAGATTTGTTCATTCATTGAAATTATAAAATGGTGTATGAGTCAAAATATTTGAGCTGAAATTTTGACCTTATTTTGTCCTTATTTTTACTAAGATAAGTAACCAAAATTTGAGACAAAATATTAAGACATGAATTAGGAAGGACTAAGATGCAGATCTGTAGCTCTGTAAATTTCATGTTTAAATGCTGTAGAGCTACAGTTCCTCCCATACAAAAAACTTTACAGCACACAAAAACTTGTTTTGGAATAATTATACAAATTTCCCTAAAAATTCTGTAAAAATATATACCAAATACTCTACATATATTTTGCTATATAAGTTAATTAAACACCTTCACCATCTCACTAAAGTGAAATAGTGTGACTTGTTTACATGTCATGACAACTCTGAGATGCACTTGAATTTAACGTACTTCACTTTCTGAGGTTGGTAAGAATGTTCAAAAGAAAGCTGAAGGCAGGTAAAGTGATGATATCAGTCTTCAGAATTTTTGGGTATGAATTATTCCCATAAAATGTGTTTAAAAATTAAGATAATCAATCCAAGACAGTATGTCAAGAATTTTCTTGTAGAGCCACAGAACTGCAGCTAGGAAGGGCTATCCTGAAATTTATCAAGTTTTTCTGAATCTACACCAATATTATTGATACATGCAATCATTATGCAATATGCAGGTACCAATATTTTGTAATGTAAAAGAAAATTCTTAATTTTTTTTCTACAGATATATCATGGCAATGCATGGAATAGATATCAATGAAGTGTTTCATCTGATGAAAATTTTAGTAACACCTGAATTAAGAAAAGACAAAGGTAATATGTATTTCTATTCAACATGATGTCAATTATCTAGAGTATTTAACTCATCTGCCTCAACCTGAAATGGTTTTGTTTGGTATTCCATAAAACAAAACTAATAACTGATAATGATTCATTCTATATGGTGGGCAAACATGCAATACACAGCAATGTCATGCTGATATGTGAACAGACAGATCAGTTTACTAATGAAATTTGTTAAACTTACTATAATTGGTGATGAGTAACAATTTATTTTCGGAGAGCTGTGATTTTAAACATCAAAAAATGATTTTGAAAATCATAAAGTTTCAAGTTTATTTACAAACAAGTTTATTTTAAAAATTCATTACCTCAAAGTAATGATCAGAAATCCACCATTCTATAAATTATTTTATTTAACAATTACAATATGGCAAATGCAAATCAATCATTAGATCTTCTAATTTTGACAACATGGATAATTATTCCATTTGATCATTTGGAAATAGAATCATTTCTCGGAATATTTTGTTTTACTTTTTTATTATGAATAATTAATTTGTTTCAAGGAAATGTATTTTGAAAAAAATAATTCTCTTGGTAAAGTGCCAGTTTTGAAAACAATCAATTTTATTCGTTCTTGTAATTTATCAATTATTGTCAATATTTTATATTCATACATTACTTTTTTAGTTTTCATTTCTGTCAAGTATTTTTATGCTCTATATTTAATCCAACTATACCATGTATTCAGAGGACATGAAGAGAGGTATATATAAATACATATAATTTTCCATTCCCTGAAACAAATGTGAAAACAGTTATGCTTACTAATGCAGTCAGATGAATTTATTGAACTGGTTAATGTAAATCAGTACCAAAGTATGCACAAATTATTTATTCAGATCCTTGGAATGTTTGTATGTAAGTAATTACAAAATATGTGAATGATTCAACATCATGTTTCCCCAAACATATTCACAAAAAGCATAAACATGTGTGGAAAATACATGTAATCTTACACATAAAGAAGTTGTAACATTTTTTTTTATGGCTGAGAAACATACTACAAATATGTTGGAATGCTGTAATGCTTTTGTATATATTTTGATACAGTGGAAAGACTAAGCATTATTGATTACATATTGATAATGTTAATGTTACTATTAATAGTCTTATTTCTTCTTTAGAACCAAAAGTAATACTCTATCAATGGCAAGTTTAGAAAATCTGAATTGTGGTAGTAAGTTCATGTGTAGATGTAGTGTTGGAATATACATACTGGTACATACATAATACATGTAGTACGTACAAGCATGTTAGTTATGTTGTTAAGTCACTCTCAAAAATGAAACCATTATGTTATTACTGTACATGTACATATTTCAAGCTACATGACATACATGTATATGTTTTGTTATGTAGCTTAAGCTTTAATCATGCATATAAAAACCAATGTATTTTACATCAAAATTTTATAATGTAACTTCTTTTTCCAGATGCTGGGTTGGAGCAAACAAATTGTGTATTTGGTGCAGCCTTAAGTCTTGGCCTAAAAGCATTTTGGGAATCACTAGAGAGAAAAAGTTCAGAATTCAAGGAAGTTTTCCAAAAAAATAGAAACAGACTGAAACACAAGTACAGAACTGATTCCACTTTGCATACATTTCTAGAAGTGTGTCTAGTTTTGTTGTATACACTTCATGTTGCTCTGAAAGAAAAGATGTCAGAATTTAAGAAGACGGAACAGAAGAATTTGAAACCAAATGAGGCCCCTCCTCTTTCTCCAGACACCTTGAGTGTGGGCCAACAGAAGACTGTCCTCTCAATTCTCCAGTTCACTGTGGTTCTAGGACTCTGCCCTCATCTACAACCAGGAATCGGTATCCCTATAGAGAGGCGGTCAGAGTTTGGGAAACTCCTGTTGGAGTCTTCAATGTTGACTGCTTTGTCTGGTCATGAGCATTATGTGTCTCTTCTTCAGACTGTGTGGGTGCTGATGACTTGCTTAGATTCTCCCTCCCTGGGGCAGATTATACTGTCCCGTCATCTTAATGACATTCTGGCTGCTTTGTTACAACTTGTTCATGGGAAACAGACGGCTGTTGATAAAAACAAGACATCTCCAGAGATATGTATAGGAGCTGATCACAAAGAGGAGAAAGGAACAGCCAAGGAGAGTGGGAGCTCAGGATCTGGAAGCTTGACTCCTGCTTCTGTGGTTGATATGGTTACTCAAAAAGGGAGAATGGATTTCACAAATGGGACAGAGGCAGAGATAAAAAAGAATGAATCAGACAATCAATTTTACAAAACAGCAGATAAAGTGGACAACAAAACAAAAGATGAGACATTTGTAACCAGTTCTGATGTGCAACAATCTAAATATGATGGTCACGGTCCATCGCCTTCTGACCAGTGGATGGTAGACACCTCATTTTGTGAGGAATCTCTTGCTGATCTCACCAAGAAGGTCCATCCTTCATTGCTGGTCCGAGAACTTCTGATTCTGCAAGGTGCTCCAGGACCAAGTTTTACTAAAAAGGTAACAATTTATTTTATTATACTTTCATGTTAAATACTGAAATCTGATTGGTTTAGACGCAATTTATAATTCGTTCTGTTAACCTCAGCGTTAGCAACACAATTAGCAACAGGTAACACAACGAATTGTTACATGCGTGTAAATTATGTGCGTACGGTTCGACGTAGAATTCACGTAAAGCAGTAAAAAATTCTCTAAAATTAAGACATTCAGTATAATGAAATAAACAGTGCCTGTTTGGGAGGATAGCAGTTGAAATTGACACCCTTGAAAACCATTGTCAACCTCTGCTTCGCGTCGGTTGACAGTGGTTTCCTCTGGGTGTCAATTTCAACTGTTATCCTCCCAAACAGGCACTTTTTATATATTGCACAAATCACATGGCCTTGTCTGTTTCATTCTGATTTTATACAAAATTGTGCATAGTTAAATGATTTTGTTGTAATAATAAAAGTAATATTACAAGTATATGAAACATTTACATGTACATGTATTTATAGGTTTTGAGTGATTGTTTTTGAATCCACTGAATTGATATTGGGTCTCTGATTCTATATTGAATTGCATTTGTACAACTGTCAACAATTGTCACCTGACTCTCACTACAATAAACTAAATGTGAAACTGTAAAACCTTCCTTATGAGACATGGAAACATGGAAGTCACCCTCCCCCCCCCCCCCCCCCCCCCCCCACACACACACACACAAAAAGGTTTTTGAAGGACAATTAAAAGATTACAGTAGCATTATCACAGTAAAAATTTGTACCTGATATTAGGATATTTTTTCAGCAATCTGTGAATCGTAAATTTGCACTGAGTCAGTCACCACAGTGGCTGAGGAAGGTGTGTGGTCGAATGTTATCCAACATTTTAACTGGACCCAATGGAGTTCTCAACATCATTAAAGGGATGCTGGGAAATGTTCCAGGTAAAGCTCGCCAGTTTTGATTTAACAATTAACAATTTTTTAGTTAAATGTGTTTTTTTCCCTTCAGTTTTACAGTGTTTCATCACACACAAGACAAAGTGAAGGTAATTTTAAACTTAAGTTTCTATGCACAGTCAAACACTTCTATAGAGAAGTGCCAGAGATGAGCAATCTTGATTTGTTATTAAGATAATTTCCTATATCCAATATGTTTATAATACATTTTAAGACTAGGGGAATGAAACAGACTTTGCTAGAATTGTGAATTTGTAATAGGCGTAGTAGTCATGTTTTACTGTATTGTGACTATTCAGATGACAGTAGCTGTGGTCCACCGGACTGGAGAAAGTTTGATGCTGTCGCAAAAGTGATTGCTACCTGTCCTTCCAACATTGAATCACTTGAAGAATACTACCAGAAAATTTCACCGCAGGTACATGTACATTATGAATACATCATCAATTAACATACCCTTCACCTTGGTTACAGTATACCGTATATCTGGTAATTTTCGCGATAATTTAATTTTCACTTCTTTTGCAATCTCTTCTTAATTGCAAATGATTGGATACACAGAAAATATATCCTGTATCATTTTCTATAAGAACTTTTTAAATTGCAAAAAATGACCGACGCAAATTAAAAATGTTACAGATTTCCACCATTTTCGCAAATTTTGTAACATGGGAAACCAGATATATGGTAAACGCTAGTAGGAATTCATGCTTTCAGTAAAGTCAATTTCATTCACCTTATCCCTAAAACATTTAAAAATTTTACTGTATTCAAATGTATTCATTTACTTGTAATTAGAGGGAGACACAAAGGCCTATTTTAATGACTTCAAATTACATTGAAAAATGTAATGAATGATGCTCAATTACAATTACTTTTTTTAGTTACCATATCCCTGAATTCTAATAAAATGAATTACATTTATAAGTCAAAATAGCTCATCCCTGGCTCTTTGCTTTGATGTTTTACTGTAACAGTTTCTTAGCTAGAGAGAGAGAGAGAAACTTTCATGATGTTTTTGGCAGATTTTGCAGTTGCTGCATCCCAAGGACAGACAGATAGGTCATGGTTTGCTCCGTGTGGCCTGTACCACGATTTCTTCCATGACGGTCCAAAACACATCACTGGCAGAGAAGTATCTGATTAAACCTATGTGTCGGCCTCTCATATACAGCACGGAATATCATGGTATGCAGGATCTTAACTCATTGGATGTGTAATTTTATACTTCATAAATGTAGTTTATGAAAGATGTTTTCCTGTCATATATTATCCTAGTATTTTTCTTTGTCCAGAAACAAGTCAAGAAAAGCAATTTATCATAGCATCTGAAGGAGAAATTCGAGACTGCATTGAAGGTCTTCATAAGGTAGGTAATAGGAACCTTATATGTATGAAAAGATTGTAAATTATTGAGAATTTTATTTACATATACATAGTTCACTGTAGCATATTGTGGTTAAAAGTTCTAACTTTTTTTCATCCAAAATATGGGATTTAACTTCTAAATGACATGCAATTGAGAGAATTAAGGCAATAAATTAAATTGTATTTATGTAGATTTGCATACCATGCATTATAAGTTTGCGATGCAATTTTGTGAATAAAATTCTTGTGGTGTTTCAGGTGTTTATCGGGGGAGTGGAACCATGCAGTTCTCTGTACACGTCCTTACTTCCTGTTTGCCAGCCTCTTTTTGAGCTTTTCTGTTTCACAAGGAAAGGACCTTCACATTTAAGGTATGGCAGTATGAACCAGATTTAGATATGTAAGATGACACTGTTTCAATTTTGGTAATTTTGATATTGGCTAATAAAATGACAATTGCTCTAAATATTGAAAAACAAAAGAAAAAGGTCTGATGAAAATAATTTCTTGAAATTAGATAGATACTTTTCAAATAAAAATGTTTTCAGTTCCCCATCACAAGAATTACTGGTATCTGTGCTGAAGAATATGGACCAACAACTCTGTTTGTCTGTTTTAAAATTCCTACTGTTACAAGATAATACAGACCCTGGTGTGAAATCCATGAAGGTCATACATCCTAATTTGACCTTTGCAGCAGGAGGCCAGGGTGGTGTAGTCATAGTAACAAGACTTGAAAGGTTTGCTTTTACACTAATTTGAAATTTTACTAATATTTGTTTCTAACCTGCTTAGTTGAAATTAAAATATGAAGCATTGATTCAAAGACTTTGTTAACCAAGTACCAAAGTATTTGTTGGTGTGTGATTCTGATGATTATATCTTTGTTTCTTTCAGTGATACCAGTGAGAAAGACTACATCAGAGTTGTAGGGGCTATGGTGGACATCCTCAAGCCTCTACAGCAGTCAGGGATAACTGGGGATTTCCTTATCTTCACTTTACAGGTACTAACATCATATCTTACATTTACATGTTACAGGTTATAGGAACATTAAGTAGATTTTTGTTGTTTAAAGAAACTTGTGGACATGTGTTATTATCATACATGTACATGTATATCGAAAAATTTAATGCAGGTTTTTGAAAGCTAGAATCCTTGTTTTAATATTCTAGGATTTTTTTCAAAATATCTAGTATGATTTAATGTGATGTGTTATTTCATATGAAATCAGACAATTCTATGCTTTGATTTCATTTCTAGGAGCTGCAGAGGATAATACACCATGAAATCTCCAATGAGGTTCCAGGACCTCAAGAATCCTTCTCTGCTCCTTCAGATTCCTCACAGACTTTGTTAGACATTGAGGACCGACAACACCAGGAACTGAGGTCCTACCACCAGAAAGTGATGGTCCTCAATGTTCTGGCCCAGCTATGTGAGGACCTAGGGCCTAGCTGTATCAAGAGCCCCTCACAAACACTCCAATTTGTACAGGTCAGTCTCCTCATTACAAAAGCAAGAGTGGGTTATATTTTCCCTGTGTTATTTTCGCCCTTCTACACTTGCAAATGGTGTTCCCTGTCTAAAATTCGACTAGACATGCTTGTGTAATAAAAGATTACTTAAAACATTGGAATTCCCCCAGTCTCATATTTGCTCACTGACAATGAGGGCGAAATTAAGGGGCAAAAATAAAAAGGGGGCGAATAATTTCCTTTATACAGTATACATGAATGAAAAATGTATATGTAACTTTAAGGAGAATGTAATTAGGTAGATTTCTAATGTATGTCAAATAAATTCATATGTATGTTACATGGATATTTTTTTCGTTATACAGCTGTTGTCTGTGGTCTGGATAATGTTTGATATCAGTGCTGTATATTCATAATTTTCAACGTATCACTGACATGGTATGTGCATACATAGTGGAGATAGTCCGAAATACACTATGATTGTTAACCTTATTAAAATTGATTTTCTAGGCAACCTTAGAAAGGGCCATACAGATCTGCAGCCAATCAGATGATGAGATGACTGGCTATTTTGAAAGCGAGACTCTAACCATGGCAATGGGATTGTTGACTGCCATGTTATCTGGTGCTGTTGAGGTATTCATATTTTCCATACACGTTCTCAACTTTTGTTTCTAGTAAACTCCATTAAAACTAGGATTAGATTAGGGGTCATGTAAAGCATTGTTAATTTGTTAAGTTGTCACTACATGTATTTCCAAAACTTTGTAAAATCTGTCTAATATGGTTATTTGTGTTTGAAAATTTTGTATTTCTGGGTAACTAAAATCAAGTTAAATCTGATGTAATATTAAAAACAATGTATATGTAGATGAATGAAAAAGACAGAGATGATATGCAGATTCTGATGCCTCTACTAGACACAGTCAGCAAAGTTCACTCTGACCTTAGTGTACAGGAAATGGCCTCTGACCTCAGAATTGCCATAGCAACTCATGGTGCTGTGTGGTCTGACAAGTTACAGAAGAAGGTTAAAAATAAATCATTTTAGTTTGCATAATTATTTGGTCATAGGATCACTCTTTAGCAAATTTATAGAGATAGAGGTTTTTTTAAAAAGAAACATTTCAGCAAAATCTCAATTGTTTTGAATATACTAGTTATTTTAATACTAGTTATTTTAATAATAGAACTTCTTATGATTTGGAAGATGCATTGTAGGTATCAAAGACCAAAGACTCTCCAGAGCCAGAGGACAGAAAAGCCAAACCTCTTATTGAGGAGTTGTCTGACAAAACTCAATCTTGTAAGATCAGTGACAAAACAGACAGGAGTCGTGAAAGAAATAACAATAAAAAGTCAGAGCTGGAACAAGCAATGGAGGAGATTTGTGACCCTTTAATTCCCGTCAGGGGTCATGCTCTGATTACCATGTGCCGCTTGATGAAGCAGAGGGATCCAGAAGCTGTGAGTAAACAGGGAATGATCCTGAAGATCTTCCAGGAGAACTTGAGTCATCCGGACTCCTATCTCTACCTGTCATCCGTCAATGGGTTGGTAGCCATGGCAGACATCTTCCCTGACATTGTCATACCTTGTCTTGTCCAGGAGTTCAGAGGAAGTGTATCACAGAGTACAGACAAAAGTGGAAAGTTACCAGGTCAAACTGGTGGCAAGCATGGTGCAGAGACCAGGATGAAGGTGGGGGAGTGCCTAGTGCAAACCTCCAGAAATCTTGGTAAGTTGTTGAGTTGATAGATGATTTCAAACAGTCCAGTGATTTAGAGTACTGTACTAGTTATTACTTTACTAAAATGTAATCGGCAGCTATTGCCCCTCTCTCTGTGCAGGTTTTAAAGTGTACATTTGCTAAGATTGGAAGAGAACCTTTTTATCTGGATTCATCAGACTTCTTTTGCTCTTGTTTTCCTGACATAACTGTAATTATACATTATAGGTGATCTGGCACCAAAGTATAGAGACCTCCTTTTATCAGCCTTCTTGGTGGGAGCCCGAGATCCTGACCCACTGATCAGAGCTAGCAGTATGTCCAATGTAGGGGAGGTCTGCTCGGTGCTTAGGTTTAACCTGGGACCCATCATTCAAGAGGTTGATAAACTATCACGTACATTTTAATGTAAAAATATTTTACTGTAAATGTAAACAGTAAATGTATTTCATTTAGTTATGTATTCTTTTAAAGGGACTTGGACAGGATTTTACTTAAAATTTTCAAATTTTATTTTTCCATTTTCAATGTTTATATTGATAAATATAGAAGTTTATTATGATATGTCAAAATTTGAAAGTCAAATATCAAGTTATAAGCAAGATACAGAGTTCACAATTCTTTGTTTTGTAAACAAATCTCAAATATTGTCATTTTTTACATATGTGTTGTATTGGTGTAAGTTTCAATCAAGTGTATATTTCTTTTGTTGATAATAGTATTTATGAAGATATTGAATAAGTTTATATTGATTTTTACATGTCATTTTGTCTAAGAAATGGTAATTCTCTTCATTACATTTATTGTAAACAACTATAAGACTCGAGCTTTGTTTACATAACAATCAATTCTTACCTTTGTATCTCGCTTGTAACTTGACTTTAACATTCAATATTTTGGTCAATCATTTAAAATGCACCAGTAAACCATTTTATAAATAAAAAATAAAAATAAAACTTTTGATCTAAAATCGTGTCCAAGTCCCTTTAAGCTTTTTAAGCAGAAGGCTCCTTTAGCTAAATGTTATTTAAGGACAGAAATCAATATTTACTAGTTTTATACAATATAAAATGGTTTGGGGCAGCTTACGCTTTATAAACACCGAAACAGTTTATAAAAAGGCGTAAAATGTTCCAAACAACTTTTTATTGAATAAAACTAATAAATATTGAATTCATTGCCTATAATTTAATTTTTAAAAATTATTTGAGATAGAAACAGTCATTTGTCCTTTAAAATGACATCAGATTATACAAAATTTAACTGAGATGTCAGGCGGATTGATACATTTTTGACGTTAGTGTAACTGTGACGTACATACAATATAAATTATTTTTTTAGCCAATCAGAAATTGCATCACAACCAGATCTATAATTAAATTATTCACAGATAGAATTGATATAAATATCCAGAATTAAGCTAAATCAAATTAATGCCAATGTGTAAGAAAATCAATGATTGCCAAACATCTTACGCTTATTGTAATATGCACATTATATAAGTCAACATTATCAACATTGAGATGATTCTGTGTAAATGAGCATTCTTTTGACTCTTAAAACAGGTTTTTGCTTGCTGCAGTGCTTTGTTGAAGTCCGATTCCGACGCTGAAGTTAGGAAGGCCTCGGCAATGACCCTCGCTCTGACACTGAGGGGTCTAGGGAAAAGTGCCATTCAAGTAATTGTCCAGTTTACTGATTTTCTTAAAAATTGGATCCTAGAAAATTAGCTGACTATTAGGATGTTACCATTGCTTAATTTGAATAAGAAATTAACTTGGATTCAAAGAAAAAAAGCTTCAAAGATTAATGCTGATAAATAAAGAATAATGGATCAGAAATAAAATTGTAATACAAGTCCAATAGCTGAATTAAAGACATGATTTATGATAGAAATCACTCATACATGCAAAATATAGTAAATAACTATGTTAGTTTCCGATTGATTGATGTGAGTGTCAAATACAGTTGATCCCCATCAGAATTTCATTTTTTGAAAGATGCACAAAGTGAAAATATCAATTAGTTAACAGAGTTTATATAATAGTAATCTAGCTGTTTGTTTATTTTTAATCGCATAATTAAGCATTTTATTCTGTAAATCTGTTTTTACAGATTTTGGATTCAGTGATGAGGGAATTATACCAGCTGCTGAAGTTGACATTGAAATCAGAGAAAGATGAAGGAGTACAGAGACAAATTGTGCTGGCCCACAACGAGTTAGAGGACATCATGAAGGAAGTGTTGTTTCCTAAACAGGTCTTACAGAAGAAAATACGAATTCGTGATGCTGAATTTTAATAATCCACTCTTGATTTTGAATAAACGAAATATTTTGACAAATGCTGCATATGTCATGTTTTCAAGTTAAATGGGTAGACACCAGTACAATAGAGATATCAATTGATGTTTTAAAGTTCAGTGAGCATGCTATACACAAATACATTATGAAAAGTGTCTTGTTTCTCATTCAGCTTAGATATCTTGTTATCTTTAAAGTCAGTGATTAGAATCTCACCTAACCCTAGCCCTAACCACTGACAATACATTTAAGAAAGAACATGTTGTTAGAAATTTATTTGTGACTGTGGGAGAAATTCGTCCTTAGAGAAAGCAGACCTCCCTTTCATATATTCATGTACTTGTACCGGTATATATTGACCTAATGACACATGTAGGTATATCTTTCATCAGTACATGTACAAGTGTAAGGTTGATGATATCTGTACTTGTACCTGCTGATATGACATGTATAGGAATATGTTTTAACTTCCTTCTTCAGTTACAGATAACGGCGGTGTAACCATTGGTTAACAGTCATACGGTTTCTTCCCGTTTTGCACACATTTGTAAATTAGGTATCGAAAAAATGTGTGCGAAACGGGAATTTGACCAGGTGAGATAATTGCCTAATTGCTATAGTCTATATTACAATTCCTGCGAGGGCAATTGACAATAAAATAAATAAAACATATCTACTAGCAACTGATATTTACATTTATTTTATGTTACAATATTAATTACTTGCATAAAATCACATTTACATAATTATTGACATCCATATTCATGAATTTGAGTTTAATCATCAATTTGGTCATGAACAATTTTATTACTTTTTTTTAAACATGAATACTGCAAAAATGTTGAATATGTAGCGCCTTTTGCCTTTAGGAAGTACATGTACATGTTAAAAGTTTGAAGAGAAAATATCATATGTTAATATTTAATTATTGCTTTTGCTGACATAAATGGAGGAAATGCGTCTAGTGAAAACGCTTCCAAATATTTTTCATTTATGTTGTGGCTTGAATAATCGAAGAAAATAGACGAACTGTATAATAATAAATCGGCAATTTTATATGCTTCAAAAACTCATATTTTTATGTATTTAATCTCTGATTTGAAAAACCAGAAAGTGGCCCGCCATACACTAAAGCGGTTCTGTCAGAAGAACTACTGTCAAGGTCGCTACTTCAAAGATTGAAATATTTTGTGATAAAGACCTGTTTTCTTTCATAATATTCTTTCTTTTGATACCAAACAATCAATTATAAACATGCGTTTTACAGAATTTGCAACTCAACTGTAAAAAGAGACACGGAGTACCTCATATGACTGTCCATGTAGTTTTCCCCTTCATCATATAATTATCCATTGAATCAGCTTCCAATTGACTTGGGACCAGCAATGTTTTTCTAATTCATTTGGTTTTATATTTAAGGTAAATGGACAAAAATGTGAAAGTCAAATCATCTAATCATTATTTTTTTTATCAGTGCGCGGAAATTGAAGACTTTTTAATAATATCATTATCTTTATTTTATCAAACGAAAAAAAATGGTGATAGTTATTAGTTATAAAACACAACAAAATATCTATATTCTTCTTGTTCTATCATTAAGGCGCTGATAAAACACAGGTAAAAATCCAGGTAAAATCTTTGACCGAAAGCAGACTATAATTGCTATCACAGCACAAATCACACCTATTGTTCCCAATTATCAAATGTGTGCAAAACGGGAACACAATCATTCATACACCTATTGCAAATTGTGAATTGCTGCTTTTCCAGCTTGATCTAAATTTAAAGATTGAAAGTTTAGTAAAGACAGCAAGAGATATATAAAAATCGAAAAAGAGATTTCTGAAGTTACAACACCGATGTCTCAATAGTACTATAATTCGATTAATAGTATAAAAAATTATGTTAATTTTTCAAAGGACAGTGTGCATCAGAATGATTTTTGTTCAAATTAAGTGACAACTGTATATATGCTGTCCCGCAGCAATAGCACATGCGTCGCCATAGCAACAAACTACTTCTGGTCCAAAACCATTATTGTGATTGTCTTTGGTTTCTCTGATCTCCACAAGATGACCATCCTTTGTGAATCGTAGAACAGTCTTGGAAGAGGCATTAACAACTACGATATTAGTGCCAGGTCCTATCGCCACACCCATCGGTGACTCAAGCATCTCCGAGGGAAATACCTTCAGCGTTTCCCCTTTTGAATTCATGCAGAACAGACGGTTAGAATTCGTGTCTGTTAGGTAGAGACGATCGGGACTGCAGACACATATGTACTGGACAGATAAACCGGGACATTTGAAACTCTGAAGGCGGTTGTCTCCGACGCTAAGAATGCGGATGTGCGTGTTGCTGGCAATGTAAATGTCTCCTGCGAAATAGTCCACCCCAAAACAGGGAAAATCTGTCGGTAAAAACCGTGGAAACCCTAGCTCTTTGTGCGGGTAGTATTGCAGGTTTACAATCTGAATACCTTCTGGAGTGGACACTGCAATCTCTTGGTTCTCTATCACCGCCACGTCCCATGGTGAGCGTCCTATTTTGTAGCAATTCCAAACCCTCTGGCTGTCATATGTGAAAAAGCGTTGTTTGACGTTGTCACATATGATCAAAACGTTTCCTAGGTAACACATACCGGTGATGTGCGGCAGCTTGGTATGAGTCCAGCGCTTGACCATGAGCTTCTCTTGACATTTCAATTTCTTCATGGTTTCTAATTTTACCCTCTCGCAGCTTAACTCGAGTAAACCGGGTATTTGTTGGAGAAAATCATCGAATCCCTTCTTCTTCGTTATATTCACACTGACTTTTGACATATGGTGTCGTTGTGTATGAAGGAAATCTTTCTGTTCCTGAACCTTTGCTTTCACAAGGCAGTAATTTTGAAGTTTCTCAGCAGTTTTTGCAGGGTATCCTTCTAGCTTGTTAGACGCGTTCCGCAAAATTTCTCGCTTCGTTTTAAAATCATCGATATTATTTTGTAAAGAACCCCTTTCATTTTCCACCTCTTGCAGGTTTGTTTTTATCTTGTCTTCGAGTTCTGTCAATCTGCGGTTGACATCGTTTTTAAGTTCTTTAAATGTTGCCATAATTTTTTCTTTCCACTCGCCGATCTCAATGCTATTTCTCTCCATTTCATATATCAGAGCCATCTGTATATCCATCAAAGACGAAAAACTCTGCTGAAGTCTGTGTAGGTCCGACTCGCTTGGGGTTTCCATGGCTGCCTCATGAATATCTTTCATGTCGCAATGCTTGTGTTGCAACCTTGTGCACTCTGCGCAGCAAACGGTTGAGTGAGTTAAACAGTAATTTGTGGAATGGTAGCCATGTTCGCCACATTTTTCTAGATTCACGCTGCTAAAGAAATCGGATGCAGCAGATGGATCGTCGACAGAGACAGAATCCAAAACAGAACTGAAACCTAACGAGGATCCGGGCGTCGAAAAAACTTCAATGCCATCCTCCCTTGATTCCTGTCTGCAGAAAGAACTTTCTTGCTCTCGGCCATCGCTAGATAAATCATCACCCATTCTGTCTAGAGCATTGGCATAGAAGGACTGGGTGGACGCATGCCTACAGTCTTTACAATGCGCCCCACAGCTACAGCACCATGTATTGGTGTCAGTCCTACACGTGCCCTCCGTTATCAACAGAAGAGAAAATTCAGCTGGGATGTCTTCTACAGAAGAAGTTTGACTGTCCCCTGAAATGCCATATTTGGCGCCGCAGACTCTACATGTGATATTTTTATCACCTTCTCCGTGTGTTTGTAAACATCCCTGACAAAGAGTATGGTAGCATGGAAGAATATAAAGCACAGAGGCCGCTTGTTGACAAACTTGGCACTGTTTGTCTTTTGAATTGTCCATTTTATGACGAAAAATTAATCACAGCTCTAACAAAAAATGTAAAACGTTGGTTGCACCGGTGAAATCAGAATTACCTGTAACGTGAATTTAGACTCCGAGGAGAATTTATACCTTCATCAACAGGAAGATAGCTGAATTAGGTGTATGACAAAGGGTTATAAGGTCAACATGACAATTTATTAGATTACCGATATCGTATAGATAGAGACTACCGGTATATATTACTAGATATATCAGTACTTTGATAAAAGCTCTCTCTCTTGCTTATGAATATATTTTCCAATCAGACATTCACCAATAGAAATATATACAGTGTTATAATAAGAGAAATTAAATCTTGTGTTCTCTTATTTAATTACTGACATACATGTATGCATTGAGTTACCATGGTTAATAATTAAACTAAAAAAGCAGCTTTTTTCCCTTAAAATTCTAAATAATCCTACGGCTCTGAATCAGTGGATGTACACATGTACATGGAAATAAAAACTAACGTAAATTGAACTCGTTAAAATCTTATAGGTTAGAAATGTTATTTTTTTTTAAATCTAATCTACGATGGTGCAATGAATTTAGATTGTTGATATCTAAAAAGTGCGGCGAGTTTGGCCTTCATCAACTGAAATATATAAAATGGATTTTGCCACGGCCTCTCATATTGAATTGAAACTTCGGGGTGGGTTCAATCTTATTAACTGTATTACTTGAATGGGTGGATAAAGTTGTTCGAAGATAACTGCATGTATCGTCGTCCCGGGTACAAATTAATATATATTTTGTTTTGAAGCTAAGGTTCATTTTAAATCGCAAAGATATACACATGTAGAACAAGGAGAAATTCAAAAATTGAATATAAAATGATTTTTTACCCCTTGCAAGAGGTTGTTGTTGTTGTTGGGGGGGGGGGGTTATAATGATTTTGACCCATATGTCAGTCAGTCCTTGTTAATTTTGCTAAAGCAACTTGTTGGTCCCTTATAAACTTTCAATATTGGCCATTAATTGAAAAAAGTAATCAGTTAGACCGCTGCATGGAATTTCGCGAAACTTTTAGACTATAGGGATACAATATGTAGATTTACAGGAAATATCGATTCCACCCCCCCCCCCCCCCCCCCCCCCCGAACTGTCGTTCTTTTAAGCTTAGAAGAGTGACAAGCATTGAATTTTAACCCCTGAACCGAACTTATTAAGTTTTATCAAGTAGGTGTTTAGGCCACAATGTGTAGATGTGCATGTTATCATGGAATTCCAATTCCTTTATTTATTTATTTTTTTTGCAAATTTTAGTCCGTTTAAACTTGCAATCTCTTGTGAATTTGCAGGAAATTTGGACGTGATTTGTTACAATTCATTCATTTGCTCACTTTTTATTTTATTTTCACACAATTTGCAACATGGAAAATACAAATCACTGTATAATCGTTCATAGTCACAACTAAAATAAGAACAAACCCAGAAAATGTCTATTTATTCATTAATCGTACCAAAAAATATAAAATATTCTTGGAATATGAATAAAATATAAATCAACAAAATAATATAACAATCCTAACAATAAAGTCCTCAACAACATACACGCTGGCGTTTATTTCTTTTCCATTGAAAAACGTTTTCAATACTTGATTATTTGTACAATGTACAAGTATTTGATAATTTTTACTTAAAGTACACTGTATTAGTAAATATAAAAATACACTAGCTATCCTAGTATAGAGGTATATAAGTAAACATGAAAGAACACAGTACAGCACCTTGCAAAAAGCTATAACACCATCCACCAATACAACCGCTTACAAACAAAAAAGCCCAAATAAAAGGTTATCTCATCTTATTTGATTACTTCAAAGTTCACCTGAAATATCCTCCATTAAGAATTCTTTTACTATCTGCAACTACAATGGTCTTGGTAATACATGTGTCTTACTATTTTAGGTAATTGCAGGTGAATGCATATCTATGGGAAGAGATACACCTTTCCTTTTTAAATATTTACATTTTTACAAATTGAATTTGTTGTAAATTATGATTTATGGTCAGTTCTATCATGACAAACCACGTAATCAGTTATATTTAGAGAAAAAGGACAGGAATTTTACATAGTCATACAGATCTTGAAGTCAGTTTACAACCCAAGGCTAATGTCCCTAATGGACCTAGAGGTCACTCAGTTTATATACATAATCTTAGAATATACAGGTAAAAATTATTTATATCATTTTAAAACAGATTTACAAAACAACATTCAATTTGATACAGAAAAATCATTAACAACCTGTAAATCAAATTCAAAATTGCATATATACAGATTTGTATAAAACATGCACCAAATAAGATAATTAAAACGCATAAACGACATCACAATTGCAATGGAATAAAAAACCCAAAAACAAAACAAACCAATTTACAAACAAAAAAAATTTGCATACATCAAATACAAACATGTCATTCAAAAAAGTATATGAAATCTAATGTATAACAGGAAAACTGTCCATCTGACATATCTTAATTGACTAGTCATTTTCTGATAATTTTATTTTATGTCAGATGGATAGTTCACTTAATCAGACTACAAACCAACAAACATGTCATATACTGGATAAAGACAAACAATCAACATCATGGAGAACCATTGCTCCACACAGCAGAAGTGATATAGCTGCTGAACTGAAGATGTCCAAAAAAGTAAAGCTTTAAGGAAGTCACACAACGTGCAAATATTGTCAAGGATAATACAGAGTAGTTGAGCAGAACTAGTTGCTTTTGAAAGTTAGTGCCTATTGTATGAGAGTTAAATGTTCTGCTGCTATATTGACCACTGATGCCAGAACGGTGAACATCTTTGCAGAACCAGAGCTAGTGCAAATGCCTGACATATCAGAGCACTGACTGACAACATACAAACACACAAAATGTACTAGTATTCCAGTTATTGGTATCTTTCCTCTGCAGCAGAATGCGTATATTTACATAATTAAATTAATGTCTTTGTAGCACTGACTATGTCGAAAAAGAAAAAAGTAAAAGCAGAATATATGACAATAATTGATCACTTATAGGACAAAGAGTTATCAACATGCATATGTCAATGCACTGCATGGACATAGTTGTTTAAAAACACTGAACATAGTTACTGACAGAGTGCACTTGAAATAGTTATACTTTCTAAAACATTAATGATATATAAACATGCAGTTAATTACTCTAGCTATACTTACTAAAGCATTGATGACATATATAGTTACTCTTTAACACCATAAGACATAAGACACACTCACTTGTTGAAAGCACTCTTGGCATACTGATCAAGAACACTTCACAAAGCACTTGATATAGTTACTTAATGAAAGCACTTGACAAAATTAGTACATGTAGTTGCAACACTTGACATAGTTACTTAATGAAAGCACTGGACAGACTCTTGCTTGTTGCAACACTTTAAATTATAGTTAGTTAATAAAAGCAATGGACAAAGATGTAGTTACTTGTCAACACTTGACATTGTTATTTAATGAAAGCACAGGACAAAGTTGCTTGATTCAACACCTGACATTGTTACTGTGAAAGCACTGGAAATAGTTACTTGTCAACACTTGATATACCGTACCTACTTAACGAAAGCAATGGACATGTCACTTGATGCAACACTTAACATAGATACTTTTTAACGAACGTGTAGTTACTTATTGAAGGAGCTCATTGGCATGGCGCTGGAGTTGGAGAACTCAGATCTGTTCATTGGCATTGCATTTCTCCTCCATCGCAACCTGTAAGGTAAGAAGGTGGGGGTTAGAATCTGTATGTAGGGGAGAGCTCCATCCGTTCTTCTGTTCTAGACTGTGAGTAATCAGTGCGGTTCATTGGCCGAGAGTGTGTCTGCATACGATACCTGTAATGAATATTTGAGTTTTTTTGTAAGTGTATCATTAATATTGATTGATTTAATATTTGATGTGTGTAATGCATACAGAGATGTGAATATAAACAGTAAAATACTTTATTAATTCTAGACTTTTTATATCAACAATGTAAAATTTTCTGAGAGTTGAACCTCTGCACCGACTATTACAATAGCACACACATGTACTGTGATTCACATGACAAAAACATGTACATGTACTGTAGTGATTGTGATTCACATGACAAAAACATGTACATGTACTGCAGTACACATGACAGTAAAACATACATGTACCAGTGGTTCACATGACAAAAACATGTACTAATTTACATACCATAGTTCATGTGATAACAACATGTACTAATTTATGTACCATAGTTCATGTGATAACAACATGTACAGGTACCATAGTTCATGTGACAATAACATGTACATGTACCTTAGTTCATATACAGATAACAAGCTTTTTTTTGAATAAGCTGTAAGTAAATTACCTGTAGAAGCAAAAGCAGGCGATCATTAAGATTCCTGCAATCCCAATCCCGATCCCAGAGCCAATGGCAAAGGTATAAATGTTGAACCAGACTGCAGCAAATAATTACGGCAATAAAATCAAATTGATTCAAAACTCTGGAATCATTTATATGATAAATTTACTGGGAAATTCAAACAAATGTGCACAAACAAGAAGTACTATATTTTTCATTAGAAACTAGAAAAATAATCTGCATGGTGCTACTTCATCACAGTTACCGGTAACCATTTTTAAACAACTCTCAAATCTACTAACAAATAATAAATTGAAATTAAATTGTACATATACTCACATTCTTCATCAAAATCCTTCAAACAGGTATCTGCATGGAGAAAAAGGGAAAACAGAATTCAAAATGCACTGATTTTGATGATCTTGATAAATTTAACACTGAACCAATAGAAATCCAGACACTAACTTCAGAGTATAGAAGCTGTGATAGAGACCTTTGAATAATTAATTTAATTTTGGTTGTAACACCTTGTTTGATTGGTATAACAAATTAAACTTCATTGTATAACAAAACTTGCCTACTTTAAAATATAATGGGCATGCAAATTGTATTAATCTGTTTGATATTACATTAAAGAGGGCTCGATGGTCGTGACCATTTTTAGACTGTATTTATCTCCTTTAGAAGAATAACTCTGTAGAAAAATACAGAAAAATATCCAAATTGTAACATCAAGATATATGCACTTTTTCTTTAGTTTATAATATAGTGCATAGATATACAAATCATGTCTTAAAATTTTGGGTAGATCTGATGGTTAATTTGTTGACCATTCAGCCTCCTTAATGTTCAAATTACTCATCCAATTTTAAAAATAATGCACTTTATTTTCTTAACTTAACCTCAGAAAATCAAAAGAAATAAATTTAATTTTTACCTCATATATATAGAAGCATAACAAACTTTTTTATAAACCGCTAAACTTATATTTAAAATGTTGGTGGTGCTTACCAATGTCACATTTCGGGCCGCTCCACCCCTCTGCACACTGCGGCTGGAGACAGACTCCATTGATGGGGTCACAGGTCCCATCAAGACAAAACAGTCCACAGTTAAAAGCACACCTACTCCCATAAGTACCTTTAGGACATCCTGTGTTAAAAATGCAAAAAAATGTAAGTCAACATTTGTTTAAATAAAGTTAATTAAGCTTTCAGGAATCCCTGGCAAGATTCTTAACAAATCCTTGGAACTTTTTACAGATACATTGTATAACGAACTTGGTTATAACAAATTTATGGATATAGTGAGCTGATTTTGAGTCGCATTGAGGTGAAAAATACTGTAAATTTCTAATTAAACGCGTGAATTAATATTTGCTTAAAATTCCGAGAAGTAGATTTCACAAATTTTAAAATCTCGCATTAATTTTTTGGACAGATATTAACTATTTGGAATTATGATAAAAATTCTAAGTTTGCAGTTTCTGCATTTGATACAAAACTGTTGATTCACTGAATTCAGGACTCAGGTAAAATAAGGAACCTACAGTAGCATACTTTACACCTTTAACAACACACTGATATACAGTGTATAATTTTTAAAACTTAGAAATACCAATTTTAAACACAATTGTTTGGAATAATTTGTTTGCACCCAAATCCTTCAATTTTCCATCATTCTGATTATTTTAAGTTTCCAGAGAAGGTGTTTTATTGTTTTCCATAATAGGCAAAAATGGTAGTACATGTAATGTGGAAGGAAAAATGTATGCAGCGAATTTGCTATACTGATTATTATAAATTTGTTACACTGATATAACAAATTACAAATACAGCAAAGTATATAAACTGGTCCCTTAGACTTTGCTATAATCAAGTTTTACTGTATTTACTATATATTACACTGTGGCCATCAAAATAACAAAAAAAAACACAGGTCTACACACTCAGTATCAATAGAATTACATAAAAAACTCGTTACTCAGACCTAGAACACTGCAAAACAATTAGAGGTTCAAAATGAAATTAGATTTGTATACCAGAGCACTTGTTTCCATTGTAGCCATCCAGACATCCGTGCAGACAAGTTCCGTCCTTGACATTACAACTGCCATTTACACAGCCTTTGCTGCACTTCTCACTGCAATCCATGCCATAAGTGTTGTTTTCACATCCTGTTGAAAGAAATGACCAACAAGTTGAAAAATTTGACCTCTGACCTTTCTCAATGAATCAGACATTAGGTGGCTAATACATGACGCTAATATCACTGATTAAGTTTAAGGATGATGACTAATTAATGGTAGGTTGCTTATATCTATAGGTTGAAAAAAGTGGGCTTATTTCAGGGACCAGGATAATGGTTGATTACTTAATATGAAGGTAACTTTTGATATCTTGGATGAAAAAAATTGGCTGATATCAATCACAAGGTGAGAGAATTATGGCTTAAATTATGTGGGTAGCTGATATCCAGGATGTTGACTTACTCTGGTTACAGGGATGGACATTTTTCCAGCCCGCAGCACAGCCCTTGGGGCAGGTCCCATCAAACGGGCTACACACCTTATCTTCCAAACAGTTCCCTACACAGGTCTGCTTACAGCCATCTCCATAAGTTCCTGGTGTACACTCTACAACATACATGGTCATATATATAAAGCATTGACACCAGCATCAGAAGTAAGTAAGTTTAGTATTCTACACACACAGGTTTATACATTTACCAATACAATTAACAAAGATAAAATACAGAGTAGGAATGAAGAGCTGTGCTTTTACTTTGGTCACATTGTGTCCCTTGCCATCCAATGATACAGCCCAGCAGACATGCACCATTGGACTGCGAACAGTTCCTGTCCTCAGAATGAAGCTGTGGTTTACATTGCGAGCTACAGGACTGACCACAAGTAGGTCCATATCTGTCATGTGGACAAGCTGAAATAGATCCAATTCTATTCGATGATTTATCAGACATTTAGATACTGTAGATTTCTTATTTTACAGAGTATTAAATTCGGATGGCTGTTTTGTTTCATATCACATGAACATTATAAAATTGTAAGTGCTGAACTTTTAAAATACTCCCATATAGTAAAACAAACTACATGTATAAAAACAACGAAAGAAAGACTTGAGGATTCCCAAGGGAAGCATTCCTTGCTTTTCATTAGGAATTCACAGTAAAATGGTATTTAAAAACAAAAACCTTTTGTTAGAAATAGATTGAGTCTATGTTGCTCATTCTTTGCTTATTAATTTCATCATATGCGGTTTCATTAATATTCATGGACACCAATTTTTGTGAACATAGGTTATAGTAAAATACACAGTTCTAAAGCTACCTTAATTAAGATGATGGTTATGTCAACAGAATATGCTGTCACATACAACTGTGTATTTTAAAACTTCATCACAATTCTTATTTGAAAAAAAGACAATTAGCTTAACTTGCCGTGAATCTAAACAATTTTCATGCATAAACAAAACTAGACTCATGCATAAACAAAACAAACCCAGGTAATGAATGCTTACTTGTGTTGCAGAAGGCGTCAGTAAATGGATGTTTACAGTCAAAGAACCCTCTACATCCTCCTGTGACTACATTACAATCATAGGGGGAGGAGCAGCGTCCATTAACACAGGGAACACAGTACACATCGTCGGAGGGACGGCTACAGTTCGCTGGAAGTAAACAAATGTAAGTTCATACGAAAAATAAAAAGAGGATGATAAATGGGAATAACAGTAAGTAGCACCATCAACATAATTCACTTACTGTTTTACCGCTTTCAAAACAGTAATATATAATATATATTAATGATTTTCCTTTTTAAAAGCTTACTACTTATAAGGGCAAACTTCACATAAATAGATGTGTTATTTTAGATTTCACTATCACTTTTAAAAAAAACTTACAGAAAACATATGTAAACTAAATCTTGAGAATAGTGAGATTAAAACCAACATGATATTTCTCCAATCTCTTTGATTCAAGTTTGTCTTGATTTTACTAGGAAGACCTGACAAGAGACCATCCGTTGATTCATCCTCATCTTGATACTCACGGTAAACATAAATACTACACGACTCCTTAAATGTTCTCCCCTCCATTAACAACTCTGTTTTTATCACATCCTTGTATATGTCTCTGGAACACTGATCTTTTAGGTCTCCTGTTGGCATAATGTCTGTTAGGTCCCCCAGGTCCTCATAACAGGATCCTCCCTGTCCAGGCGTCATCAGAACTCCTCTAACAGGAGGATTAGATTCTACCAAGTAAATAGCTGTCATAATGTTCATAAAATAGAGAACCAGAAACAGTTAAATTCTCTTATTATGTACCAGTATATTTTATATGAAAGATATTTACTTATGTTTGTCGAGAGCATGCTAAATGAGTATACATCTTCTTTCTAAGATACCCAAGACAAAACACTCAAAATGAAGACCAGTCAGAAAGTCAGAAGACCAGAAAAAATACATATATGTAACTATATATAACTAAGCAGGATACCCTTCTATTATAAAGTTACAAATTTTTTCCCTCAGGCTAAATTTTGTTGAATTTGTACAGTGTAGTTTCAGAAAAGATGGAAAAATTTTAATAGTTTATGGACACAAATTGCACACTGACAGATGTGTAGCAAGAACAATTGCTTTACCTATATATTATGTAATTTTTTTATTAACTGAGATTAACCCAACAATATATACAACAATACAACATAACTTTCTTCTGTCAACTTAATTCATATTCAATGAGAAAATGCTATCTTTTTTTATAAATAATTGTGCTGAATATTGACCTTATATGGCAATGATGAACTGTGAAATACAGATGACACCTACTTAATTAACGCATTTTGCAATGCTTCGGTGAATTCCTCTTGTACAATAGATATAGACCGACTCTGTTTATAGTTACCTGTGCTGTTATAGACTATGCTGTAGTAGTCAACATCTAGATAAATCATGGATGACAGTTTATCTAAATAGCTCGAAAATGGAATCTGATTGACGAAGTCTGGACAAGTAACTGAGGATCCTAGTCGCCCCGGGGGGACAGATTTCAGCATCGTAAGCTTCAAGTTGTAGGGAACAAATTTGGCTGCGATCAAACCGAAAGCACAACCAAACATAGCTACCAGGAAAGAAAATCAGAACAGTCAAACAGGGTTATAACAAACTTTGCAATGAGGACCAATAACAATAAATAGCAATCAAGTATACTGTATCAATTAAAATTATTTCATTTCCTGTAATAGGTACACATTAGCTAGTGCATGTAGTATATACTACATGCAATTTTTTTGGCAGTGATATAGTTAAAAAATATAAACAGCGGTTTAAAAGGTTCACTGGAATATGAACTTGGTTGGTCACATGATGAAATCCTGTGCAGCCAGAAGGGCTTTTCAATAGATTTGATCATGTACCAACCAAGTTCATGTTGACATGTTATTTAGTTCACTTCCGCAACTATAACTATAGCACCATAAAAGGACTATGTGCGGTATGGTCGAATATCTGCCCCTGATTTCAAACAATTTTTAAATAGTATCGTATAAAAATAAGATCTTCACAAATCATTGTATAGAGTATGCCTAGATAACTTTAATCTTGATTTTAGTCATCATTGCTCATTCGTTGTTTATCTATGACGTCACCTAAATGACCTAATTCCCGCAAATTTGCAAACAAATCAAAATACTCTCATTTTTGCTCAATATTTTGCATTCGGTAGTATAGAGCGCAGGTCTGCTCAAGTGCGATTTTAACATGTTTTTCTTCAGATAGTTATACACATTATACTAAAAAATGGTACTTGAGCAAGCCTGCACCTGATGTTTCACAGTCAAAACCATCGGAAAACACCCATATTTTGCCACAAATCATCAATTTGAAGTACAATATGACGTCACTGTGGTGATAACTTTTTACACCTTTATTTCCAATATGATTTTAACTATCTTTCACCTTTTTTTTAAAGCTCTTTATAAAATTTTGATTTTGGGGGCAAAAAATGCACAAAACCGCACAAAGTCCTTTGTCGAAAAAAAAAATCTTTTTTATTGATGAATATATACAAGTATGATTTTAAGATTATTTTTTTAAAGTACACATCAAACTGGTTTTGTAAATTTAATCTTACAATAATATTAAAATAATACTCAAAACTCATGATTACGTTTATTCTTTTGCTCATGGCGCAGATTTCCATTGCAAAAATAAAGTGAATATATACAATGAATGTAAATATACAGAATTGAACGTTTTGCTATCCTGTAGGTTCAAATATTTGAATCATATTTGCGAAGGTAAATATTCTCATTTGTGATTGTCACACATGGAGAAAAATAAAAAGAACTGCATGTAATGAGAAGTAAAAAGAGTCTTTCGTGATCGATTTGTCTTGGTATGCATGGTTGTATACATTTTGTGTCCCGATGAAATATTACACGAATACTCGACCATACATACTCAAGCAGACCGCTTAACCCTTATTTGACCCGGATGGACACTAAAATCTAGGTCATATAAAATTGATTGTAGGTGTATATTGTCTAGAAGGTATTAACATGTACTCTATATGTTTTTTCAAAATATTAGAAAATGCTGTCAGGGAATAATAATTCACATTGCATTAAAAGAATTCATGTTAATAACTTACCGCACATAACCATCGATGACAAGTTTAATGTCAAATGCATGATTCCGAAAACTGACGCTGATCGAACTATGTCTTATTCTGTACACACAACACTGCTACACTAGACACCAAATACAGAAATCAAATACTACATCTATATTGTTCCGTTACACAGTTACAGTGAATCCCAATATCCCCACCAGCGTGAGCGTGTTACGGAAAGCCGACACTGTCAAAAAAGTTTAGCATACCGACTTTTTTCTTCGAAGTGTTTGCAAAAACATTATCAACCCCCCCAAAACTATGATTTTTATATTATATTGTATTTTTAATACAATTAGGTATTGAGGTCTGCACATGGCGCAATGGATAACGCGTCTGACTGCGGATCAGTAGGTTCCAGGTTCGAATCCTGGCAGACTCGAAGACAGTTATCTTTTTTTGGAAAGAACACATACATGAATTTGGATTTTTGGTGGAAAAGGTACTTTCAAATCGAACTTTTCTATTGCGGCGGTTACGGCGAGCGATGAACAGAAAGACGTTGTCCATTGATAATTCGAAAGTTACCAAAAAGATTTACTCCTCCCCGGCGGGGAATCGAACCCCGGTCTCCCGCGTGACAGGCGGGGATACTTACCACTATACTACCGAGGAGTTATGTTCACCGAATTGAAATGCGGATTAGTAGAAATCGGATTGCCGATCGTTTACGAAATGTGATTGGGATATCAGTACCGGATTATCTAGATAGGTATAAGTATATTGGTTCCATGGTGTAATGGTTAGCACTCTGGACTCTGAATCCAGCGATCCGAGTTCAAATCTCGGTGGAAACTGTGCTTCTTTTGTCCAGGTTAACATTATATTTGTGTGACTTTAAACATGTACTGATTACACGTACTTTTACTCCCATTTCTTACCCGACTACCACCATATCAGTTCTCAAGGTTCGCTGTGTCGTATTTCGATTCATAACGATTCTCTTAACAGGATGCTGCTTCCAGCTTTATTAAAATCTTATATCATCGAACGTGCGAATAAAATACTAATCGTTCATTAATATTAACACGACTTAAGTTTATTTGTAATTTTGAAGGACACTGTTGAAAATAAATGAACCCTGTTTGTTTGTTAGATATAAACATGCTTTTTCACAATGTTGGATACAAATTCTGGGTTTTCAACATGATGCAAAAGTTTTGCAGTCATTAGGTAATACACACGTGTTCGACGTGTATTCTGAGCATGGTGACCATTTGACAATCTAACAAAACCAATTTGTAACACTATCAGTTTATTTTTGTTTTGAGTGCAAGTTTTGTTATCCTAGTAATTTGTTTCCTTCCAGTTTATTCATACAAGTAGTAATGAGTTGTCTGTGAAATCTACACAACTCAATCAAAAACAACACAATATATATTGAAATGTTCCTAGTCGTAAGTTTATAACAAGGCTAAAAAAAAGCAGTATTCTATCGCAAGGAGCTATTAAGATTGGAACTATCAAAATAAAACGTTTGAGCAGAGCCAGCTGAAGTTGCTTCTGTTTTGTTTTGAGCACATGAAATTTGAAAGGCACACCCATTGGAAACATTCAGGTTGGCCTATTTAATCGCAATTGCTAGGTAAAAGAGAGATAAAGAGTGGCCAGTGTGGGGGTCGAACCCACGACATTCGCACGACGCTCTAACCGACTGAGCTAACCGGCCGTTGTTCGACGATAGTATTTGTTAAGTTATTGTGTGCTTGTAATATATTTTTGTTTGGTTGCCCGATTGTGAAATCTTGCATTATAAGCAAGTAGGGTCTGTGGCGTAATGGATAACGCGTCTGACTACGGATCAGAAGATTCCAGGTTCGAATCCTGGCAGACTCGAAGACAGTTACTTTTTTTTGGAAAGAACACATACATGAATTTGGATTTTTGGTGGAAAAGGTACTTTCAAATCGAACTTTTCTATTGCGGCGGTTACGGCGAGCGATGAACAGAAAGACGTTGTCCATTGTTAATTCGAAAGTTACCAAAAAGATTTACTCCTCCCCGGCGGGGAATCGAAACCCGGTCTCCCGCGTGACAGGCGGGGATACTTACCACTATACTACCGAGGAGTTATGTTCACCGAATTGAAATGCGGATTAGTAGATATCGGATTGCCGATCGTTTACGAAATGTGATTGGGATATCAGTACCGGATTATCTAGATAGGTATAAGTATATTGGTTCCATGGTGTAATGGTTAGCACTCTGGACTCTGAATCCAGCGATCCGAGTTCAAATCTCGGTGGAACCTGTGCTTCTTTTGTCCACGTTAACATTATATTTGTGTGACTTTAAACATGTACTGATTACACGTACTTTTACTCCCATTTCTTACCCGACTACCACCATATCAGTTCTCAAGGTTCGCTGTGTCGTATTTCGATTCATAACGATTCTCTTTACAGGATGCTGCTTCCAGCTTTATTAAAATCTTATATCATCAAACGTGCGAATAAAATACTAATCGTTCATTAATATTAACACGACTTAAGTTTATTTGTAATTTTGAAGGACACTGTTGAAAATAAATGAACCCTGTTTGTTTGTTAGATATAAACATGCTTTTTCACAATGTTGGATACAAATTCTGGGTTTTCAACATGATGCAAAAGTTTTGCAGTCATTAGGTAATACACACGTGTTCGACGTGTATTCTGAGCATGGTGACCATTTGACAATCTAACAAAACCAATTTGTAACACTATCAGTTTATTTTTGTTTTGAGTGCAAGTTTTGTTATCCTAGTAATTTGTTTCCTTCCAGTTTATTCATACAAGTAGTAATGAGTTGTCTGTGAAATCTACACAACTCAATCAAAAACAACACAATATATATTGAAATGTTCCTAGTCGTAAGTTTATAACAAGGCTAAAAAAAAGCAGTATTCTATCGCAAGGAGCTATTAAGATTGGAACTATCAAAATAAAACGTTTGAGCAGAGCCAGCTGAAGTTGCTTCTGTTTTGTTTTGAGCACATGAAATTTGAAAGGCACACCCATTGGAAACATTCAGGTTGGCCTATTTAATCGCAATTGCTAGGTAAAAGAGAGATAAAGAGTGGCCAGTGTGGGGGTCGAACCCACGACATTCGCACGACGCTCTAACCGACTGAGCTAACCGGCCGTTGTTCGACGATAGTATTTGTTAAGTTATTGTGTGCTTGTAATATATTTTTGTTTGGTTGCCCGATTGTGAAATCTTGCATTATAAGCAAGTAGGGTCTGTGGCGTAATGGATAACGCGTCTGACTACGGATCAGAAGATTCCAGGTTCGAATCCTGGCAGACTCGAAGACAGTTACTTTTTTTTGGAAAGAACACATACATGAATTTGGATTTTTGGTGGAAAAGGTACTTTCAAATCGAACTTTTCTATTGCGGCGGTTACGGCGAGCGATGAACAGAAAGACGTTGTCCATTGTTAATTCGAAAGTTACCAAAAAGATTTACTCCTCCCCGGCGGGGAATCGAAACCCGGTCTCCCGCGTGACAGGCGGGGATACTTACCACTATACTACCGAGGAGTTATGTTCACCGAATTGAAATGCGGATTAGTAGATATCGGATTGCCGATCGTTTACGAAATGTGATTGGGATATCAGTACCGGATTATCTAGATAGGTATAAGTATATTGGTTCCATGGTGTAATGGTTAGCACTCTGGACTCTGAATCCAGCGATCCGAGTTCAAATCTCGGTGGAACCTGTGCTTCTTTTGTCCACGTTAACATTATATTTGTGTGACTTTAAACATGTACTGATTACACGTACTTTTACTCCCATTTCTTACCCGACTACCACCATATCAGTTCTCAAGGTTCGCTGTGTCGTATTTCGATTCATAACGATTCTCTTTACAGGATGCTGCTTCCAGCTTTATTAAAATCTTATATCATCAAACGTGCGAATAAAATACTAATCGTTCATTAATATTAACACGACTTAAGTTTATTTGTAATTTTGAAGGACACTGTTGAAAATAAATGAACCCTGTTTGTTTGTTAGATATAAACATGCTTTTTTACAATGTTGGATAACAATTCTGGGTTTTCAACATGATGCCAATGTTTTGCAGTCATTAGGTAATACACACGTGTTCGACGTGTATTCTGAGCATGGTGACCATTTGACAATCTAACAAAACCAATTTGTAACACTATCAGTTTATTTTTGTTTTGAGTGCAAGTTTTGTTATCCTAGTAATTTGTTTCCTTCCAGTTTATTCATACAAGTAGTAATGAGTTGTCTGTGAAATCTACACAACTCAATCAAAAACAACACAATATATATTGAAATGTTCCTAGTCGTAAGTTTATAACAAGGCTAAAAGAAAAGCAGTATTCTATCGCAAGGAGCTATTAAGATTGGAACTATCAAAATAAAACGTTTGAGCAGAGCCAGCTGAAGTTGCTTCTGTTTTGATTTGAGCACATGAAATTTGAAAGGCACACCCATTGGAAACATTCAGGTTGGCCTATTTAATCGCAATTGCTAGGTAAAAGAGAGATAAAGAGTGGCCAGTGTGGGGGTCGAACCCACGACATTCGCGTTATTAGCACGACGCTCTAACCGACTGAGCTAACCGGCCGTTGTTCGACGTTAGTATTTGTTAAGTTATTGTGTGCTTGTAATATATTTTTGTTTGGTTGCCCGATTGTGAAATCTTGCATTATAAGCAAGTAGGGTCTGTGGCGCAATGGATAACGCGTCTGACTACGGATCAGAAGATTCCAGGTTCGAATCCTGGCAGACTCGAAGTCAGTTACCTTTTTTTTGGAAAGAACACATACATGAATTTGGATTTTTGGTGGAAAAGGTACTTTCAAATCGAACTTTTCTATTGCGGCGGTTACGGCGAGCGATGAACAGAAAGACGTTGTCCATTGTTAATTCGAAAGTTACCAAAAAGATATACTCCTCCCCGGCGGGGAATCGAACCCCGGTCTCCCGCGTGACAGGCGGGGATACTTACCACTATACTACCGAGGAGTTATGTTCACCGAATTGAAATGCGGATTAGTAGATATCGGATTGCCGATCGTTTACGAAATGTGATTGGGATATCAGTACCGGATTATCTAGATAGGTATAAGTATATTGGTTCCATGGTGTAATGGTTAGCACTCTGGACTCTGAATCCAGCGATCCGAGTTCAAATCTCGGTGGAACCTGTGCTTCTTTTGTCCACGTTAACATTATATTTGTGTGACTTTAAACATGTACTGATTACACGTACTTTTACTCCCATTTCTTACCCGACTACCACCATATCAGTTCTCAAGGTTCGCTGTGTCGTATTTCGATTCATAACGATTCTCTTTACAGGATGCTGCTTCCAGCTTTATTAAAATCTTATATCATCGAACGTGCGAATAAAATACTAATCGTTCATTAATATTAACACGACTTAAGTTTATTTGTAATTTTGAAGGACACTGTTGAAAATAAATGAACCCTGTTTGTTTGTTAGATATAAACATGCTTTTTTACAATGTTGGATAACAATTCTGGGTTTTCAACATGATGCCAATGTTTTGCAGTCATTAGGTAATACACACGTGTTCGACGTGTATTCTGAGCATGGTGACCATTTGACAATCTAACAAAACCAATTTGTAACACTATCAGTTTATTTTTGTTTTGAGTGCAAGTTTTGTTATCCTAGTAATTTGTTTCCTTCCAGTTTATTCATACAAGTAGTAATGAGTTGTCTGTGAAATCTACACAACTCAATCAAAAACAACACAATATATATTGAAATGTTCCTAGTCGTAAGTTTATAACAAGGCTAAAAGAAAAGCAGTATTCTATCGCAAGGAGCTATTAAGATTGGAACTATCAAAATAAAACGTTTGAGCAGAGCCAGCTGAAGTTGCTTCTGTTTTGATTTGAGCACATGAAATTTGAAAGGCACACCCATTGGAAACATTCAGGTTGGCCTATTTAATCGCAATTGCTAGGTAAAAGAGAGAAAAAGAGTGGCCAGTGTGGGGGTCGAACCCACGACATTCGCGTTATTAGCACGACGCTCTAACCGACTGAGCTAACCGGCCGTTGTTCGACGTTAGTATTTGTTAAGTTATTGTGTGCTTGTAATATATTTTTGTTTGGTTGCCCGATTGTGAAATCTTGCATTATAAGCAAGTAGGGTCTGTGGCGCAATGGATAACGCGTCTGACTACGGATCAGAAGATTCCAGGTTCGAATCCTGGCAGACTCGAAGACAGTTACCTTTTTTTGGAAAGAACACATACATGAATTTGGATTTTTGGTGGAAAAGGTACTTTCAAATCGAACTTTTCTATTGCGGCGGTTACGGCGAGCGATGAACAGAAAGACGTTGTCCATTGTTAATTCGAAAGTTACCAAAAAGATATACTCCTCCCCGGCGGGGAATCGAACCCCGGTCTCCCGCGTGACAGGCGGGGATACTTACCACTATACTACCGAGGAGTTATGTTCACCGAATTGAAATGCGGATTAGTAGATATCGGATTGCCGATCGTTTACGAAATGTGATTGGGATATCAGTACCGGATTATCTAGATAGGTATAAGTATATTGGTTCCATGGTGTAATGGTTAGCACTCTGGACTCTGAATCCAGCGATCCGAGTTCAAATCTCGGTGGAACCTGTGCTTCTTTTGTCCACGTTAACATTATATTTGTGTGACTTTAAACATGTACTGATTACACGTACTTTTACTCCCATTTCTTACCCGACTACCACCATATCAGTTCTCAAGGTTCGCTGTGTCGTATTTCGATTCATAACGATTCTCTTTACAGGATGCTGCTTCCAGCTTTATTAAAATCTTATATCATCGAACGTGCGAATAAAATACTAATCGTTCATTAATATTAACACGACTTAAGTTTATTTGTAATTTTGAAGGACACTGTTGAAAATAAATGAACCCTGTTTGTTTGTTAGATATAAACATGCTTTTTTACAATGTTGGATAACAATTCTGGGTTTTCAACATGATGCCAATGTTTTGCAGTCATTAGGTAATACACACGTGTTCGACGTGTATTCTGAGCATGGTGACCATTTGACAATCTAACAAAACCAATTTGTAACACTATCAGTTTATTTTTGTTTTGAGTGCAAGTTTTGTTATCCTAGTAATTTGTTTCCTTCCAGTTTATTCATACAAGTAGTAATGAGTTGTCTGTGAAATCTACACAACTCAATCAAAAACAACACAATATATATTGAAATGTTCCTAGTCGTAAGTTTATAACAAGGCTAAAAGAAAAGCAGTATTCTATCGCAAGGAGCTATTAAGATTGGAACTATCAAAATAAAACGTTTGAGCAGAGCCAGCTGAAGTTGCTTCTGTTTTGATTTGAGCACATGAAATTTGAAAGGCACACCCATTGGAAACATTCAGGTTGGCCTATTTAATCGCAATTGCTAGGTAAAAGAGAGATAAAGAGTGGCCAGTGTGGGGGTCGAACCCACGACATTCGCGTTATTAGCACGACGCTCTAACCGACTGAGCTAACCGGCCGTTGTTCGACGTTAGTATTTGTTAAGTTATTGTGTGCTTGTAATATATTTTTGTTTGGTTGCCCGATTGTGAAATCTTGCATTATAAGCAAGTAGGGTCTGTGGCGCAATGGATAACGCGTCTGACTACGGATCAGAAGATTCCAGGTTCGAATCCTGGCAGACTCGAAGACAGTTACCTTTTTTTTTTGGAAAGAACACATACATGAATTTGGATTTTTGGTGGAAAAGGTACTTTCAAATCGAACTTTTCTATTGCGGCGGTTACGGCGAGCGATGAACAGAAAGACGTTGTCCATTGTTAATTCGAAAGTTACCAAAAAGATATACTCCTCCCCGGCGGGGAATCGAACCCCGGTCTCCCGCGTGACAGGCGGGGATACTTACCACTATACTACCGAGGAGTTATGTTCACCGAATTGAAATGCGGATTAGTAGATATCGGATTGCTGATCGTTTACGAAATGTGATTGGGATATCAGTACCGGAATATCTAGATAGGTATAAGTATATTGGTTCCATGGTGTAATGGTTAGCACTCTGGACTCTGAATCCAGCGATCCGAGTTCAAATCTCGGTGGAACCTGTGCTTCTTTTGTCCACGTTAACATTATATTTGTGTGACTTTAAACATGTACTGATTACACGTACTTTTACTCCCATTTCTTACCCGACTACCACCATATCAGTTCTCAAGGTTCGCTGTGTCGTATTTCGATTCATAACGATTCTCTTTACAGGATGCTGCTTCCAGCTTTATTAAAATCTTATATCATCGAACGTGCGAATAAAATACTAATCGTTCATTAATATTAACACGACTTAAGTTTATTTGTAATTTTGAAGGACACTGTTGAAAATAAATGAACCCTGTTTGTTTGTTAGATATAAACATGCTTTTTTACAATGTTGGATAACAATTCTGGGTTTTCAACATGATGCCAATGTTTTGCAGTCATTAGGTAATACACACGTGTTCGACGTGTATTCTGAGCATGGTGACCATTTGACAATCTAACAAAACCAATTTGTAACACTATCAGTTTATTTTTGTTTTGAGTGCAAGTTTTGTTATCCTAGTAATTTGTTTCCTTCCAGTTTATTCATACAAGTAGTAATGAGTTGTCTGTGAAATCTACACAACTCAATCAAAAACAACACAATATATATTGAAATGTTCCTAGTCGTAAGTTTATAACAAGGCTAAAAGAAAAGCAGTATTCTATCGCAAGGAGCTATTAAGATTGGAACTATCAAAATAAAACGTTTGAGCAGAGCCAGCTGAAGTTGCTTCTGTTTTGATTTGAGCACATGAAATTTGAAAGGCACACCCATTGGAAACATTCAGGTTGGCCTATTTAATCGCAATTGCTAGGTAAAAGAGAGAAAAAGAGTGGCCAGTGTGGGGGTCGAACCCACGACATTCGCGTTATTAGCACGACGCTCTAACCGACTGAGCTAACCGGCCGTTGTTCGACGTTAGTATTTGTTAAGTTATTGTGTGCTTGTAATATATTTTTGTTTGGTTGCCCGATTGTGAAATCTTGCATTATAAGCAAGTAGGGTCTGTGGCGCAATGGATAACGCGTCTGACTACGGATCAGAAGATTCCAGGTTCGAATCCTGGCAGACTCGAAGACAGTTACCTTTTTTTGGAAAGAACACATACATGAATTTGGATTTTTGGTGGAAAAGGTACTTTCAAATCGAACTTTTCTATTGCGGCGGTTACGGCGAGCGATGAACAGAAAGACGTTGTCCATTGTTAATTCGAAAGTTACCAAAAAGATATACTCCTCCCCGGCGGGGAATCGAACCCCGGTCTCCCGCGTGACAGGCGGGGATACTTACCACTATACTACCGAGGAGTTATGTTCACCGAATTGAAATGCGGATTAGTAGATATCGGATTGCCGATCGTTTACGAAATGTGATTGGGATATCAGTACCGGATTATCTAGATAGGTATAAGTATATTGGTTCCATGGTGTAATGGTTAGCACTCTGGACTCTGAATCCAGCGATCCGAGTTCAAATCTCGGTGGAACCTGTGCTTCTTTTGTCCACGTTAACATTATATTTGTGTGACTTTAAACATGTACTGATTACACGTACTTTTACTCCCATTTCTTACCCGACTACCACCATATCAGTTCTCAAGGTTCGCTGTGTCGTATTTCGATTCATAACGATTCTCTTTACAGGATGCTGCTTCCAGCTTTATTAAAATCTTATATCATCGAACGTGCGAATAAAATACTAATCGTTCATTAATATTAACACGACTTAAGTTTATTTGTAATTTTGAAGGACACTGTTGAAAATAAATGAACCCTGTTTGTTTGTTAGATATAAACATGCTTTTTTACAATGTTGGATAACAATTCTGGGTTTTCAACATGATGCCAATGTTTTGCAGTCATTAGGTAATACACACGTGTTCGACGTGTATTCTGAGCATGGTGACCATTTGACAATCTAACAAAACCAATTTGTAACACTATCAGTTTATTTTTGTTTTGAGTGCAAGTTTTGTTATCCTAGTAATTTGTTTCCTTCCAGTTTATTCATACAAGTAGTAATGAGTTGTCTGTGAAATCTACACAACTCAATCAAAAACAACACAATATATATTGAAATGTTCCTAGTCGTAAGTTTATAACAAGGCTAAAAGAAAAGCAGTATTCTATCGCAAGGAGCTATTAAGATTGGAACTATCAAAATAAAACGTTTGAGCAGAGCCAGCTGAAGTTGCTTCTGTTTTGATTTGAGCACATGAAATTTGAAAGGCACACCCATTGGAAACATTCAGGTTGGCCTATTTAATCGCAATTGCTAGGTAAAAGAGAGATAAAGAGTGGCCAGTGTGGGGGTCGAACCCACGACATTCGCGTTATTAGCACGACGCTCTAACCGACTGAGCTAACCGGCCGTTGTTCGACGTTAGTATTTGTTAAGTTATTGTGTGCTTGTAATATATTTTTGTTTGGTTGCCCGATTGTGAAATCTTGCATTATAAGCAAGTAGGGTCTGTGGCGCAATGGATAACGCGTCTGACTACGGATCAGAAGATTCCAGGTTCGAATCCTGGCAGACTCGAAGACAGTTACCTTTTTTTTTGGAAAGAACACATACATGAATTTGGATTTTTGGTGGAAAAGGTACTTTCAAATCGAACTTTTCTATTGCGGCGGTTACGGCGAGCGATGAACAGAAAGACGTTGTCCATTGTTAATTCGAAAGTTACCAAAAAGATATACTCCTCCCCGGCGGGGAATCGAACCCCGGTCTCCCGCGTGACAGGCGGGGATACTTACCACTATACTACCGAGGAGTTATGTTCACCGAATTGAAATGCGGATTAGTAGATATCGGATTGCTGATCGTTTACGAAATGTGATTGGGATATCAGTACCGGAATATCTAGATAGGTATAAGTATATTGGTTCCATGGTGTAATGGTTAGCACTCTGGACTCTGAATCCAGCGATCCGAGTTCAAATCTCGGTGGAACCTGTGCTTCTTTTGTCCACGTTAACATTATATTTGTGTGACTTTAAACATGTACTGATTACACGTACTTTTACTCCCATTTCTTACCCGACTACCACCATATCAGTTCTCAAGGTTCGCTGTGTCGTATTTCGATTCATAACGATTCTCTTTACAGGATGCTGCTTCCAGCTTTATTAAAATCTTATATCATCGAACGTGCGAATAAAATACTAATCGTTCATTAATATTAACACGACTTAAGTTTATTTGTAATTTTGAAGGACACTGTTGAAAATAAATGAACCCTGTTTGTTTGTTAGATATAAACATGCTTTTTTACAATGTTGGATAACAATTCTGGGTTTTCAACATGATGCCAATGTTTTGCAGTCATTAGGTAATACACACGTGTTCGACGTGTATTCTGAGCATGGTGACCATTTGACAATCTAACAAAACCAATTTGTAACACTATCAGTTTATTTTTGTTTTGAGTGCAAGTTTTGTTATCCTAGTAATTTGTTTCCTTCCAGTTTATTCATACAAGTAGTAATGAGTTGTCTGTGAAATCTACACAACTCAATCAAAAACAACACAATATATATTGAAATGTTCCTAGTCGTAAGTTTATAACAAGGCTAAAAGAAAAGCAGTATTCTATCGCAAGGAGCTATTAAGATTGGAACTATCAAAATAAAACGTTTGAGCAGAGCCAGCTGAAGTTGCTTCTGTTTTGATTTGAGCACATGAAATTTGAAAGGCACACCCATTGGAAACATTCAGGTTGGCCTATTTAATCGCAATTGCTAGGTAAAAGAGAGAAAAAGAGTGGCCAGTGTGGGGGTCGAACCCACGACATTCGCGTTATTAGCACGACGCTCTTTTTTTTTTTTTATCTTTTATTGATATTCAACACAATACACACTGTACATATCAATTCTTAAAAACAGCAATGTCTAATAAACAAATGAATTTATATAAAAGGACAAGTATTAAAAAATAAATATCAACACACCCTCCGTTTCTTTAACTAGAGGATTTCTGTTCAAAAATAATTTGGAGAAAATATTTCTTCTGTTTTCCTTGATACACAATTGGTAATGATTATATGAAATAAATTGTTTTAACATGTATTTACAAAATTTAGTAACATCCATCTTCTGTTGACTTTTGATAAACATTTGTCGTCGTTTGTATATACTTAATCTACATATTGATAAAAAGAAATTAACAAAAAATGTATTTACATTTTTTATACCCGTTGACAATGATGAGAAAAACATCTCATCAAATCTCAAAGTATTGAAAATATTTACATCTACATCTTTGAATAATGTTTCTAAATGATACACAACAAATTTGTTTATAAATTCATGTAGTTCATTACAGCCAATAAATAAATGTATAATATCTTCATTTTGTAATGAGCAAATTGGACAACAATTTGATTCTGTTTTGCCGATTTTAAATAATTTTTCATATGTAAATATTGCATTGTGATACATCTTAAAATCTAATTCAATAATTTCAGGTGGTTTATAAGACTCCAATAATGTACCCCATCTTTTGAAAAATACATCAGAATCATCAATATTAAATTTTTCTTTCCAAAAACTATTTGATACAGGATGTTGAAACAATTTGTGTAGCAATAATTTGTAAAATATTTTAACAGTACATGTACTAAAAACTATAGATTGATTTTCATATTTTACACAAAAGTCTGCAAGAAAAGCCATGTTGTGAAACTCCTTTTCTTTTACATATTCTGTCCATTCCCTCGGAATGCTTTCTAAAAGAGTTCTGTAATTTTCCTTGATAGCCAATACATTTACATCAGGGTCATACTCTTGAATAATATCAACAATATAAGAACTTGGTAAAAAACCTGGTATAACTTCATATGCTATATGTTTTACATGTGTAACGCCTGCCTTAATAAAAACATTCCACTTTAACATTTTACCTTTGTTTGTTACTTTTGGATTACAAAAAAGACAAAAATTATACACGTCACTTTCTTTTTGGTTAAATATCACATAATCTTCTATTGCATACCATGCGCTAAACATTTCTTTGTAAAACTGAGGTAATGTAGGTAAGTCTTGACTAAACAATCTCAGTAAAAATATTTCTGAATTTGCGCCTAAAGAACATATCTTTGACAGGTGATATTTTAAAATGTGTTTCCACAAAAAATCTTTCGATGTACAAAAATATTTAGCTAGAAATTTAAGTCTAAATGATAACATTTTGAGATAAATATCATTCAACATTAAACCTCCATTATGTTTATCACCAACAATAGTTTTGTAAGACACCAAATGTGCACCATAATTCCACAAAAATTGAATACATTCTTTTTGTATTGAATCTCTTGCCCATTTAGGCATTGATAAAACAGATAACGAATACCACAACTTTGACATCAACATAGTATTTATAACAACTGCCCTTCCTTGAATTGTTAAATCTCTTTGTCTCCACAAATTAAGTATTTGTTTAATTTTTTTCACTTTGTCATTCCAATTTAAAACTTCACATTCTTTCTTGTTTCTACCAAAAAATATACCAAGTATTTTCATAATACTTGTTTCAGAAATATCATAAGTTTTTTTAACTTTATCTTTTAAACAACCTGAACCTATACACATTATTTCAGATTTTTGAGTATTAATTTTTGCACCTGATGCGTTTCCATATAACTCAAAAACTTGTAAAACTTCTGTTATAGAACCTGTATCTGATATTGTCATAGTTGTATCATCAGCGTGTTGAAACATTAAAGCCACCTTGTCAGACATTGGTATAGGTATTCCTTTTATATTTATGTTACTTCTCATTGCATGATACAAAGGTTCTGCTGATAAAACATATAATAAGGCAGATATTGGACAACCCTGTCTGACCGAATTTTTAACTGGAAAATAATTGGTTAAAAAACCATTACATTTGACACTACTAAAAATGTCATGATAAAATATCTTTATCCACCTTTTAAAATAAGGTCCAAAACCAAATGTATCTAAAACATCAAATAAATACTCATGACTTACTCTATCAAAGGCTTTTTCTTGGTCTATTTTAACAATGTAGCCTTCCAAATTATCCATTTCTACTAAATCAATAATGTCTCTAACACTAACAATTGTATCTGCAATATCTTTTCCTAGTATACAACATGTTTGAGCATCTGATATAATATTTGGTAAAACAAATTTTAATCGATTTGCCATAACTCTAGCAATGATCTTATAATCAACATTAAGTAAGCTAATAGGTCTATAATTTTTCAAACATCTCTTGTCTCCCTTTTTCTTGTACAATAAAGTAATAACACCCATTTTCATGCTGTGTGATAACGATTCTTTTGTTTCTATTTCTTTATACAATTTAAACAAAATATCACTTAAATATGGCAAAAACATTTTGTAAAATTCAACTGTTAATCCATCTGAGCCTGGACTTTTGTTATTGGACATTTCTTTAACTGCTATTATAATTTCTTCATTGTTAATACAGTTTTCACATAACTCAAAATCATTCTCATCTAATCTTTTATCAACAAATGATAAAAAATGCTCCTTACTTTCTTCTTTAATACTGACAGATGAGTATAATTTTGAGAAAAACTTATATTGAATATCTAGTAACGCTTCTGTATCATTTTTAATTACACCATCATCAACTAATTCTTTAATTGAATTTGATTTTTGTCTAACTTTTTCCAAATTCAAAAAATATTTGGTACATTTATCTGACTCATTGGCCCATTGAGCCTTTGACCTTAACATTGCACCTCTACATTTTTCTAATTCAAACTCTGACAGTTCACATTTCAACGCCTCATATTTTTCAATATCAATTTTTTCTCCATTTGCAATATTCTCAGATAACTTTTTTATTTTGTTTTGTATAGTAAAATATTCTTTGTTACGTTCTTTCGCCCTTCTTTTACTATAACTCTGAGAATACTTCTTAATTTTGTATTTCAAATTATCCCACCAAACTAGTAGTGATGTATTATATAATATGCAAGCTTTTTCTCTTTCTATCAGTTCTACAATTTTTCCTTTGTATATATCATCATAAAGTAGTAAATTATTTAGAATCCATATTCCAGGACCTCTTTCAACATCATCATTATTGAAATAAAGCACAACCATTGAATGGTCGCTCAAAGTAGTTTCTACATAATAAATATTTCTAACATACTTATTCAAATCCTTAGATGTCAAAATATAGTCTATTCTACTTTGAACTAGTCTATTTTCAATCACCATTTTTCTAGAAAAAACTTTTTCTTTTTTATTTCTATTTCTCCATATATCATCAACACTATGTTTATTCATAAATTCAAACAGTGCATTATAACCTTTGTCATACGTATGGACAGTTTTTCCACAACGATCTATTTCATTAAGCGTGTTATTAAAATCTCCTAATATCATAAGACTGTTAGACATTGGGATTATTTCTGAAATATTCTTAAAAAATGATGATCTATCTGCAACTTTGTTTGGTGCATATACATTTATTATATCAAATGTTTCATCATTATCTTTATATTTTATGTGTAAAAATCTACCATCAAAACCATTGACAAATTCAACATTTTCTTTTAAATCATTTCTTATCAAAAAAGCTACACCTCTTGCCGAACTATCATAATTATTGTAAATAATATCACCATTCCATAAATGTTTATACATATCAATAAATTCATCTTTCCAATGTGTCTCTTGTAAACCAATTATATCATATTTCTTTTCAACAAATAAACTAAATATCATTTTCATTTTGTCAACATTACATAACCCATTACAGTTCCATGAAGTAACTAACATTACAGATATGAGTAATAAAGTTACAATAATTTTATTCATTTTATCTATTCTTTTTGGCCTTTCCTTTCTTCACTTTCTTCTTTCTCTTTGTTTTTCCTTTGATAATGATTTCGTCGTCCTGTTCTGAAGACTCGGAACTTTCTGAATGTTCTCGTACGACCTCGTTTCCTTCCGCGTTATTTTGATCCCGATGGCTATCGGCACTATCAACGGGTTCACTGATTTTTCCACTATTTTCTTTCATATGTGAATCAATTTCGGGTTCAACTTTCTTTTGTTCATCGTGCGTTTTCCCGATATCATCTTCGGTTGGATTTTCCGGTGTTTCGTTTACTTCCATTTCTGGTTCTGATTCCCTCTCTTGTGCCTCGTCAAGCTGTGCGCCGTTCTCCTTATTCACCTCTTCAACAGGGCTGTCATCTCCTGAATCGTGTTCACTAGACCCGCACGAACACTCGTCTCCCCACTGAAGACAATCGTAACACTTTTTCACCGAACATGTTCTAGCGTAGTGTCCTTGTTGTTTACATCTAAAGCAGACGAATTTAGGGCAAGCCCTAAACAGATGATCTTGCGAATAACATAACGAACACACTTTAATTTGCCCATTGTGGATAACCCTGTAGTATTCTTTTCTGAATTTGATTGTGTACGGTAATGACTGCATATTTGGTGGTAATTTTACTCGTACGTATCTCGTTCCATCGGCGATGTTTGTTCCAGGGTAATATCGCCGTTTGATTGGAGATAATATTTCAATGTTCATTGACAGAAGTGTATCTTCAATTTCATGATCTTCAATGTATGCTGGGAGATGTAGAAAACTTACCATTATTGAGTTTTGAACAATTTCTCTACATTCATATGTTTTGTCTCCTATTTTTATTCCTTCTAAAAGATACTGAAGAGGGGCCCTACCGTCTAAGGTGATTTCATATAGATTTCCTGATCTTGGGACACACGCGAACATAGATCCAACTCCACAATTTTCGTGTACAAACTTGATGATATTATCAGGTTTAATCTGCCCATTATCTAATACATCAACAGTTACTGTGTTTTCACGGCGGTAGTTTCTATTTACCTTGTTTGGGTTGTTTTGTGATCCGCCCTCATGGCCGCCACTCGACGTGGCAGGCATCCTGCCCTTTGTTGACACAAAGTCAACACTACTTGCAAATAAAGTTCAACAATTCACTTATGTACAATATTATATATACAGTT